>NC_034181.2:10947133-10964633 GCF_002021735.2 Oncorhynchus kisutch
CAGGTCAGCTGACTGTCTTCCTTCTCCAGGTCAGCTGACTTGTCTTCCTTCTCAGGTCAGCTGACTTGTCTTCCTTCTCCATGTCAGCTGACTTGTCTTCCTTCTCCATGTCAGCTGACTTATCTTCCTTCTCCATGTCAGCTGACTTGTCTTCCTTCTCCAGGTCAGCTGACTTGTCTTCCTTCTCCATGTCAGCTGACTTGTCTTCCTTCTCAGGTCAGCTGACTTGTCTTCCTTCTCCAGTCAGCTGACTTGTCTTCCTTCTCCGTGTCAGCTGACTTGTCTTCCTTCTCCAGGTCAGTGACTTGTCTTCCTTCTCAGTCAGCTGACTTGTCTTCCTTCTCCAGGTCAGCTGACTTGTCTTCCTTCTCCATGTCAGCTGACTTGTCTTCCTCTCCAGGTCAGCTGACTTGTCTTCCTTCTCCAGGTCAGCTGACTTGTCTTCTTCTCCAGGTCAGCTGACTTGTCTTCCTTCTCCAGGTCAGCTGACTTGCTTCCTTCTCCAGGTCAGCTGACTTGTCTTCCTTCTCAGGTCAGCTGACTTGTCTTCCTTCTCCAGGTCAGCTGACTTGTCTTCCTTCTCCAGGTCAGCTGACTTGTCTTCCTTCTCATGTCAGCTGACTTGTCTTCCTTCTCCAGGTCAGCTGACTTGTCTTCCTTCTCCAGGTCAGCTGACTTGTCTTCCTTCTCCAGGTCAGCTGACTTGTCTTCCTTCTCCGTGTCAGCTGACTTGTCTTCCTTCTCAGGTCAGCTGACTTGTCTTCCTTCTCATGTCAGCTGACTTGTCTTCCTTCTCCAGGTCAGCTGACTTGTCTTCCTTCTCCAGTCAGCTGACTTGTCTTCCTTCTCCCTGTCAGCTGACTTGTCTTCCTTCTCCATGTCAGCTGACTTGTCTTCCTTCTCCGTGTCAGCTGACTTGTCTTCCCTTCAGGTCAGCTGACTTGTCTTCCTTCTCCAGGTCAGCTGACTTGTCTTCCTTCTCCAGGTCAGCTGACTTGTCTTCCTTCTCCGGTCAGCTGACTTGTCTTCCTCTCCAGTCAGCTGACTTGTCTTCCTTCTCAGGTCAGCTGACTTGTCTTCCTTCTCCAGGTCAGCTGACTTGTCTTCCTTCTCCAGGTCAGCTGACTTGTCTTCTTCTCCAGGTCAGCTGACTTGTCTTCCTTCTCAGGTCAGCTGACTTGTCTTCCTTCTCACTGTCAGCTGACTTGTCTTCCTTCTCCAGGTCAGCTGACTTGTCTTCCTTCTCCAGGTCAGCTGACTGTCTTCCTTCTCCAGGTCAGCTGACTTGTCTTCCTTCTCCAGGTCAGCTGACTTGTCTCCTTCTCCAGGTCAGCTGACTTGTCTTCCTTCTCCAGGTCAGCTGACTTGTCTTCCTTCTCCAGGTCAGCTGACTTGTCTTCCTTCTCAGGTCAGCTGACTTGTCTTCCTTCTCCAGGTCAGCTGACTTGTCTTCCTTCTCCAGGTCAGCTGACTTGTCTTCCTTCTCCATGTCAGCTGACTTGTCTTCCTTCTCCAGGTCAGCTGACTTGTCTTCCTTCTCCAGGTCAGCTGACTTGTCTTCCTTCTCCGTGTCAGCTGACTTGTCTTCCTTCTCCAGGTCAGCTGACTTGTCTTCCCTCTCACTGTCAGCTGACTTGTCTTCCTTCTCCAGGTCAGCTGACTTGTCTTCCCTCTCACTGTCAGCTGACTTGTCTTCCTTCTCCAGGTCAGCTGACTTGTCTTCCTTCTCCAGGTCAGCTGACTTGCCTTCCTTCTCCAGGTCAGCTGACTTGTCTTCCTTCTCCAGGTCAGCTGACTTGTCTTCCTTCTCCAGGTCAGCTGACTTGTCTTCCTTCTCCAGGTCAGCTGACTTGTCTTCCTTCTCCAGGTCAGCTGACTTGTCTTCCTTCTCCAGGTCAGCTGACTTGTCTTCCTTCTCCACTGTCAGCTGACTTGTCTTCCCTCTCCAGGTCAGCTGACTTGTCTTCCTTCTCCAGGTCAGCTGACTTGTCTTCCTTCTCCAGGTCAGCTGACTTGTCTTCCTTCTCCGTCAGCTGACTTGTCTTCCTTCTCCAGGTCAGCTGACTTTCTTCCTTCTCCACTGTCAGCTGCTTGCCTTCCTTCTCCAGGTCAGCTGACTTGTCTTCCTTCTCCAGGTCAGCTGACTTGCCTCCTTCTCCGTGTCAGCTGACTTGTCTTCCTTCTCCAGGTCAGCTGACTTGTCTTCCCTCTCATGTCAGCTGACTTGTCTTCCTTCTCCAGGTCAGCTGACTTGTCTTCCCTCTCACTGTCAGCTGACTTGTCTTCCTTCTCCAGGTCAGCTGACTTGTCTTCCTTCTCCATGTCAGCTGACTTGTCTTCCTTCTCCGTGTCAGCTGACTTGTCTTCCTCTCCAGGTCAGCTGACTTATCTTCCTTCTCAGGTCAGCTGACTTGTCTTCCTTCTCCGTGTCAGCTGACTTGTCTTCCTTCTCAGTGTCAGCTGACTTGTCTTCCTTCTCCATGTCAGCTGACTTGTCTTCCTTCTCCGTGTCAGCTGACTTGTCTTCCTTCTCCAGGTCAGCTGACTTGTCTTCCTTCTCCCTGTCAGCTGACTTATCTTCCTTCTCCGTGTCAGCTGACTTGTCTTCCTTCTCCATGTCAGCTGACTTATCTTCCTTCTCCGTGTCAGCTGACTTGTCTTCCTTCTCCATGTCAGCTGACTTGTCTTCCTTCTCCGTGTCAGCTGACTTGTCTTCCTTCTCCATGTCAGCTGACTTGTCTTCTTCTCCGTGTCAGCTGACTTGTCTTCCTTCTCATGTCAGCTGACTTGTCTTCCTTCTCCGTGTCAGCTGACTTGTCTTCCTTCTCCATGTCAGCTGACTTGTCTTCCTTCTCAGTGTCAGCTGACTTGTCTTCCTTCTCCAGGTCAGCTGACTTGTCTTCCTTCTCCGTGTCAGCTGACTTGTCTTCCTTCTCCATCAGCTGACTTGTCTTCCTTCTCCATGTCAGCTGACTTGTCTTCCTTCTGGTGTCAGCTGACTTGTCTTCCTTCTCCAGGTCAGCTGACTTGTCTTCCTTCTCCATGTCAGCTGACTTGTCTTCCCTCTCCCTGTCAGCTGACTTGTCTTCCTTCTCCAGGTCAGCTGACTTGTCTTCCTTCTCCAGGTCAGCTGACTTGTCTTCCTTCTCCAGGTCAGCTGACTTGTCTTCCTTCTCATGTCAGCTGACTTGTCTTCCTTCTCCAGGTCAGCTGACTTGTCTTCCTTCTCCGGTCAGCTGACTTGTCTTCCTTCTCCAGGTCAGCTGACTTGTCTTCCTTCTCCAGGTCAGCTGACTTGTCTTCCTTCTCCAGGTCAGCTGACTTGTCTTCCTTCTCCATGTCAGCTGACTTGTCTTCCTTCTCCAGGTCAGCTGACTTGTCTTCCTTCTCCAGGTCAGCTGACTTGTCTTCCTTCTCCGTGTCAGCTGACTTGTCTTCCTTCTCCAGGTCAGCTGACTGTCTTCCTTCTCCAGGTCAGCTGACTTGTCTTCCTTCTCCAGGTCAGCTGACTTGTCTTCCTCTCACTGTCAGCTGACTTGTCTTCCTTCTCCAGGTCAGCTGACTTGTCTTCCTTCTCAGGTCAGCTGACTTGTCTTCTTCTCCAGGTCAGCTGACTTGTCTTCCTTCTCCAGGTCAGCTGACTTGTCTTCCTTCTCCAGGTCAGCTGACTTGTCTTCCTTCTCCAGGTCAGCTGACTTGTCTTCCTTCTCCAGGTCAGCTGACTTGTCTTCCTTCTCCAGGTCAGCTGACTTGTCTTCCTCTCCAGGTCAGCTGACTTGTCTTCCTTCTCCAGGTCAGCTGACTTGTCTTCCTTCTCCAGGTCAGCTGACTTGTCTTCCTTCTCCAGGTCAGCTGACTTGTCTTCCTTCTCCGTGTCAGCTGACTTGTCTTCCTCTCCAGGTCAGCTGACTTGTCTTCCTCTCATGTCAGCTGACTTGTCTTCCTTCTCCAGGTCAGCTGACTTGTCTTCCTTCTCCAGGTCAGCTGACTTGTCTTCCTTCTCCGTGTCAGCTGACTTGTCTTCCTTCTCCATGTCAGCTGACTTGTCTTCCTTCTCACTGTCAGCTGACTTGTCTTCCTTCTCCAGGTCAGCTGACTTGTCTTCCCTTCACGGTCAGCTGACTTGTCTTCCTTCTCCGTGTCAGCTGACTTGTCTTCCTTCTCCATGTCAGCTGACTTGTCTTCCTTCTCCGTGTCAGCTGACTTGTCTTCCTTCTCCAGGTCAGCTGACTTGTCTTCCTTCTCCGTGTCAGCTGACTTGTCTTCCTTCTCCGGTCAGCTGACTTGTCTTCCTTCTCCGGTCAGCTGACTTGTCTTCCTTCTCCATGTCAGCTGACTTGTCTTCCTTCTCCGTGTCAGCTGACTTGTCTTCCTTCTCCAGGTCAGCTGACTTGTCTTCCTTCTCCCTGTCAGCTGACTTGTCTTCCTTCTCAGTGTCAGCTGACTTGTCTTCCTTCTCCATGTCAGCTGACTTGTCTTCCTTCTCCGTGTCAGCTGACTGTCTTCCTCTTTCCATGTCAGCTGACTTGTCTTCCTTCTCCGTGTCAGCTGACTTGTCTTCCTTCTCCAGTCAGCTGACTTGTCTTCCTTCTCCGTGTCAGCTGACTTGTCTTCCTTCTCCAGGTCAGCTGACTTGTCTTCCTTCTCCATGTCAGCTGACTTGTCTTCCTTCTCCGTGTCAGCTGACTTGTCTTCCTTCTCCATGTCAGCTGACTTGTCTTCCTTCTCCTGTCAGCTGACTTGTCTTCTTCTCAGGTCAGCTGACTTGTCTTCCTTCTCCGTGTCAGCTGACTTGTCTTCCCTCTCCCTGTCAGCTGACTTGTCTTCCTTCTCCAGGTCAGCTGACTTGTCTTCCTTCTCCATGTCAGCTGACTTGTCTTCCTTCTCCAGGTCAGCTGACTTGTCTTCCTTCTCCAGGTCAGCTGACTTGTCTTCCTTCTCCAGGTCAGCTGACTTGTCTTCCTTCTCCATGTCAGCTGACTTGTCTTCCTTCTCCTGTCAGCTGACTTGTCTTCCTTCTCCAGGTCAGCTGACTTGTCTTCCTTCTCCGTGTCAGCTGACTTGTCTTCCTTCTCCAGGTCAGCTGACTTGTCTTCCCTCCAGGTCAGCTGACTTGTCTTCCTTCTCCAGGTCAGCTGACTTGTCTTCCTTCTCCAGGTCAGCTGACTTGTCTTCCTTCTCCGTGTCAGCTGACTTGTCTTCCTTCTCCAGGTCAGCTGACTTGTCTTCCCTCTCACTGTCAGCTGACTTGTCTTCCTTCTCCAGGTCAGCTGACTTGTCTTCCTTCTCCAGGTCAGCTGACTTGTCTTCTTCTCCGTGTCAGCTGACTTGTCTTCCTTCTCCAGGTCAGCTGACTTGTCTTCCCTTCACTGTCAGCTGACTTGTCTTCCTTCTCCGTGTCAGCTGACTTGTCTTCCTTCTCCATGTCAGCTGACTTGTCTTCCTTCTCCGTGTCAGCTGACTTGTCTTCCTTCTCCAGGTCAGCTGACTTGTCTTCCTTCTCCGTGTCAGCTGACTTGTCTTCCTTCTCCAGGTCAGCTGACTTGTCTTCCTTCTCCATGTCAGCTGACTTGTCTTCCTTCTCAGTGTCAGCTGACTTGTCTTCCTTCTCCGTGTCAGCTGACTTGTCTTCCTTCTCCTGTCAGCTGACTTGTCTTCCTTCTCCGGTCAGCTGACTTGTCTTCCTTCTCCAGGTCAGCTGACTTGTCTTCCTTCTGTGTGTCAGCTGACTTGTCTTCCTTCTCCAGGTCAGCTGACTTGTCTTCCTTCTCCATGTCAGCTGACTTGTCTTCCTTCTCCCTGTCAGCTGACTTGTCTTCTTCTCCAGGTCAGCTGACTTGTCTTCCTCTCCGTGTCAGCTGACTTGTCTTCCTTCTCCAGGTCAGCTGACTTGTCTTCCTTCTCATGTCAGCTGACTTGTCTTCCTTCTCCAGGTCAGCTGACTTGTCTTCCTTCTCCAGGTCAGCTGACTTGTCTTCCTCTCACTGTCACAGCTGACTTGTCTTCCTTCTCCAGGTCAGCTGACTTGTCTTCCTTCTCCAGGTCAGCTGACTTGTCTTCCTTCTCCAGGTCAGCTGACTTGTCTTCCTTCTCCAGGTCAGCTGACTTGTCTTCCTTCTCCAGGTCAGCTGACTTGTCTTCCTTCTCCATGTCAGCTGACTTGTCTTCCTTCTCCAGGTCAGCTGACTTGTCTTCCTTCTCCAGGTCAGCTGACTTGTCTTCCTTCTCCGTGTCAGCTGACTTGTCTTCCTTCTCCAGGTCAGCTGACTTGTCTTCCCTTCCTGTCAGCTGACTTGTCTTCCTTCTCCAGGTCAGCTGACTTGTCTTCCTTCTCCTGTCAGCTGACTTGTCTTCCTTCTCCAGGTCAGCTGACTTGTCTTCCTTCTCCAGGTCAGCTGACTTGTCTTCCTTCTCCAGGTCAGCTGACTTGTCTTCCTTCTCCAGGTCAGCTGACTTGTCTTCCTTCTCCAGGTCAGCTGACTTGTCTTCCTTCTCCAGGTCAGCTGACTTGTCTTCCTTCTCCAGGTCAGCTGACTTGTCTTCCTTCTCCAGGTCAGCTGACTTGTCTTCCTTCTCCAGGTCAGCTGACTTGTCTTCCTTCTCCAGGTCAGCTGACTTGTCTTCCTTCTCCAGGTCAGCTGACTTGTCTTCCTTCTCCAGGTCAGCTGACTTGTCTTCCTTCTCCAGGTCAGCTGACTTGTCTTCCTTCTCCATGTCAGCTGACTTGTCTTCCTTCTCCCTGTCAGCTGACTTATCTTCCTTCTCCATGTCAGCTGACTTGTCTTCCTTCTCCGTGTCAGCTGACTTGTCTTCCTTCTCCTGTCAGCTGACTTGTCTTCCTTCTCCTGTCAGCTGACTTGTCTTCCTTCTCCATGTCAGCTGACTTGTCTTCCTTCTCCGTGTCAGCTGACTTGTCTTCCTTCTCCGTGTCAGCTGACTTGTCTTCCTTCTCCATGTCAGCTGACTTGTCTTCCTTCTCCATGTCAGCTGACTTGTCTTCCTTCTCCGGTCAGCTGACTTGTCTTCCTTCTCCAGTCAGCTGACTTGTCTTCCTTCTGTGTCAGCTGACTTGTCTTCCTTCTCCAGGTCAGCTGACTTGTCTTCCTTCTCCGTGTCAGCTGACTTGTCTTCCTTCTCCGTGTCAGCTGACTTGTCTTCCTTCTCCAGTCAGCTGACTTGTCTTCCTTCTCAGTGTCAGCTGACTTGTCTTCCTTCTCCGTGTCAGCTGACTTGTCTTCCTCTTCCCTGTCAGCTGACTTGTCTTCCTTCTCCAGGTCAGCTGACTTGTCTTCCTTCTCCAGGTCAGCTGACTTGTCTTCCTTCTCCAGGTCAGCTGACTTGTCTTCCTCTCACTGTCAGCTGACTTGTCTTCCTCTCCAGGTCAGCTGACTTGTCTTCCCTTCACTGTCAGCTGACTTGTCTTCCTTCTCCAGGTCAGCTGACTTGTCTTCCTTCTCCAGGTCAGCTGACTTGTCTTCCTTCTCATGTCAGCTGACTTGTCTTCCTTCTCCAGGTCAGCTGACTTGTCTTCCTTCTCCAGGTCAGCTGACTTGTCTTCCTTCTCCAGGTCAGCTGACTTGTCTTCCTTCTCCAGGTCAGCTGACTTGTCTTCCTTCTCCAGGTCAGCTGACTTGTCTTCCTTCTCCAGGTCAGCTGACTTGTCTTCCTTCTCCATGTCAGCTGACTTGTCTTCCTTCTCCCTGTCAGCTGACTTGTCTTCCTTCTCCATGTCAGCTGACTTGTCTTCCTTCTCCGTGTCAGCTGACTTGTCTTCCTTCTCCCTGTCAGCTGACTTGTCTTCCTTCTCCCTGTCAGCTGACTTGTCTTCCTTCTCCATGTCAGCTGACTTGTCTTCCTTCTCCGTGTCAGCTGACTTGTCTTCCTTCTCCATGTCAGCTGACTTGTCTTCCTTCTCCGTGTCAGCTGACTTGTCTTCCTTCTCCGTGTCAGCTGACTTGTCTTCCTTCTCCATGTCAGCTGACTTGTCTTCCTTCTCCGTGTCAGCTGACTTGTCTTCCTTCTCCAGGTCAGCTGACTTGTCTTCCTTCTCCATGTCAGCTGACTTGTCTTCCTTCTCCAGGTCAGCTGACTTGTCTTCCTTCTCCAGGTCAGCTGACTTGTCTTCCTTCTCCAGGTCAGCTGACTTGTCTTCCTTCTCCAGTCAGCTGACTTGTCTTCCTTCTCCCTGTCAGCTGACTTGTCTTCCTTCTCCAGGTCAGCTGACTTGTCTTCCTTCTCCGTGTCAGCTGACTTGTCTTCCTTCTCCAGGTCAGCTGACTTGTCTTCCTTCTCATGTCAGCTGACTTGTCTTCCTTCTCCAGGTCAGCTGACTTGTCTTCCTTCTCCAGGTCAGCTGACTTGTCTTCCTTCTCCGTGTCAGCTGACTTGTCTTCCTTCTCCAGGTCAGCTGACTTGTCTTCCTTCTCACTGTCAGCTGACTTGTCTTCCTTCTCCAGGTCAGCTGACTTGTCTTCCTTCTCCAGGTCAGCTGACTTGTCTTCCTTCTCCGTGTCAGCTGACTTGTCTTCCTTCTCCAGGTCAGCTGACTTGTCTTCCCTCTCACTGTCAGCTGACTTGTCTTCCTTCTCCGTGTCAGCTGACTTGTCTTCCTTCTCCATGTCAGCTGACTTGTCTTCCTTCTCCGTGTCAGCTGACTTGTCTTCCTTCTCCAGGTCAGCTGACTTGTCTTCCTTCTCCGTGTCAGCTGACTTGTCTTCCTTCTCCATGTCAGCTGACTTGTCTTCCTTCTCCATGTCAGCTGACTTGTCTTCCTTCTGTGTGTCAGCTGACTTGTCTTCCTTCTCCGTGTCAGCTGACTTGTCTTCCCTCTCCCTGTCAGCTGACTTGTCTTCCTTCTCCAGGTCAGCTGACTTGTCTTCCTTCTCCAGGTCAGCTGACTTGTCTTCCTTCTCCGTGTCAGCTGACTTGTCTTCCTTCTCCAGGTCAGCTGACTTGTCTTCCTGCTCCATGTCAGCTACTGTCTTCCCTCTCCCTGTCAGATGACTTGTCTTCTTTCTCCAGTCAGCTGACTTGTCTTCCTTCTCCGTGTCAGCTGACTTGTCTTCCTTCTCCAGGTCAGCTGACTTGTCTTCCCTCTCACTGTCAGCTGACTTGTCTTCCTTCTCCAGGTCAGCTGACTTGTCTTCCTTCTCCAGGTCAGCTGACTTGTCTTCCCTCTCACTGTCAGCTGACTTGTCTTCCTTCTCCAGGTCAGCTGACTTGTCTTCCTTCTCCAGGTCAGCTGACTTGTCTTCCTTCTCCAGGTCAGCTGACTTGTCTTCCTTCTCCAGGTCAGCTGACTTGTCTTCCTTCTCCAGGTCAGCTGACTTGTCTTCCTTCTCCATGTCAGCTGACTTGTCTTCCTTCTCCAGGTCAGCTGACTTGTCTTCCTTCTCCAGGTCAGCTGACTTGTCTTCCTTCTCCGTGTCAGCTGACTTGTCTTCCTTCTCCAGGTCAGCTGACTTGTCTTCCCTCTCACTGTCAGCTGACTTGTCTTCCTTCTCCAGGTCAGCTGACTTGTCTTCCCTCTCACTGTCAGCTGACTTGTCTTCCTTCTCCAGGTCAGCTGACTTGTCTTCCTTCTCCAGGTCAGCTGACTTGCCTTCCTTCTCCAGGTCAGCTGACTTGTCTTGCTTCTCCAGGTCAGCTGACTTGCCTTCCTTCTCCAGGTCAGCTGACTTGTCTTCCTTCTCCAGGTCAGCTGACTTGCCTTCCTTCTCCAGGTCAGCTGACTTGTCTTCCTTCTCCAGGTCAGCTGACTTGTCTTCCCTCTCACTGTCAGCTGACTTGTCTTCCCTCTCCAGGTCAGCTGACTTGCCTTCCTTCTCCAGGTCAGCTGACTTGTCTTCCTTCTCCAGGTCAGCTGACTTGTCTTCCTTCTCCAGGTCAGCTGACTTGTCTTCCCCTTCTCACTGTCAGCTGACTTGTCTTCCTTCTCCAGGTCAGCTGACTTGTCTTCCTTCTCCAGGTCAGCTGACTTGTCTTCCTTCTCCAGGTCAGCTGACTTGTCTTCCTTCTCCAGGTCAGCTGACTTGTCTTCCTTCTCCAAGGTCAGCTGACTTGTCTTCCTTCTCCATGTCAGCTGACTTGTCTTCCTTCTCCAGGTCAGCTGACTTGTCTTCCTTCTCCAGGTCAGCTGACTTGTCTTCCTTCTCCGTGTCAGCTGACTTGTCTTCCTTCTCCAGGTCAGCTGACTTGTCTTCCCTCTCACTGTCAGCTGACTTGTCTTCCTTCTCCAGGTCAGCTGACTGTTCTTCCCTCTCACTGTCAGCTGACTTGTCTTCCTTCTCCAGGTCAGCTGACTTGTCTTCCTTCTCCAGGTCAGCTGACTTGCCTTCCTTCTCCAGGTCAGCTGACTTGTCTTGCTTCTCCAGGTCAGCTGACTTGCCTTCCTTCTCCAGGTCAGCTGACTTGTCTTCCTTCTCCAGGTCAGCTGACTTGCCTTCCTTCTCCAGGTCAGCTGACTTGTCTTCCTTCTCCAGGTCAGCTGACTTGTCTTCCCTCTCACTGTCAGCTGACTTGTCTTCCCTCTCCAGGTCAGCTGACTTGCCTTCCTTCTCCAGGTCAGCTGACTTGTCTTCCTTCTCCAGGTCAGCTGACTTGTCTTCCTTCTCCAGGTCAGCTGACTTGTCTTCCTTCTCCATGTCAGCTGACTTGTCTTCCTTCTCCCTGTCAGCTGACTTATCTTCCTTCTCCATGTCAGCTGACTTGTCTTCCTTCTCCGTGTCAGCTGACTTGTCTTCCTTCTCCCTGTCAGCTGACTTGTCTTCCTTCTCCCTGTCAGCTGACTTATCTTCCTTCTCCATGTCAGCTGACTTGTCTTCCTTCTCCGTGTCAGCTGACTTGTCTTCCTTCTCCGTGTCAGCTGACTTGTCTTCCTTCTCCATGTCAGCTGACTTGTCTTCCTTCTCCATGTCAGCTGACTTGTCTTCCTTCTCCGTGTCAGCTGACTTGTCTTCCTTCTCCATGTCAGCTGACTTGTCTTCCTTCTCTGTGTCAGCTGACTTGTCTTCCTTCTCCAGGTCAGCTGACTTATCTTCCTTCTCCGTGTCAGCTGACTTGTCTTCCTTCTCCGTGTCAGCTGACTTATCTTCCTCCTCCATGTCAGCTGACTTGTCTTCCTTCTGTGTGTCAGCTGACTTGTCTTCCTTTTCCCGTGTCAGCTGACTTGTCTTCCCTCTCCCTGTCAGATGACTTGTCTTCCTTCTCCAGGTCAGCTGACTTGTCTTCCTTCTCCAGGTCAGCTGACTTGTCTTCCTTCTCCAGGTCAGCTGACTTGTCTTCCCTCTCACTGTCAGCTGACTTGTCTTCCCTCTCCAGGTCAGCTGACTTGTCTTCCCTCTCACTGTCAGCTGACTTGTCTTCCCTCTCCAGGTCAGCTGACTTGTCTTCCCTCTCCAGGTCAGCTGACTTGTCTTCCCTCTCACTGTCAGCTGACTTGTCTTCCTTCTCCAGGTCAGCTGACTTGTCTTCCTTCTCCAGGTCAGCTGACTTGTCTTCCTTCTCCAGGTCAGCTGACTTGTCTTCCTTCTCCATGTCAGCTGACTTGTCTTCCTTCTCCAGGGTCAGCTGACTTATCTTCCTTCTCCAGGTCAGCTGACTTGTCTTCCTTCTCCATGTCAGCTGACTTGTCTTCCTTCTCCCTGTCAGCTGACTTATCTTCCTTCTCCATGTCAGCTGACTTGTCTTCCTTCTCCGTGTCAGCTGACTTGTCTTCCTTCTCCCTGTCAGCTGACTTGTCTTCCTTCTCCCTGTCAGCTGACTTATCTTCCTTCTCCATGTCAGCTGACTTGTCTTCCTTCTCCGTGTCAGCTGACTTGTCTTCCTTCTCCATGTCAGCTGACTTGTCTTCCTTCTCCGTGTCAGCTGACTTGTCTTCCTTCTCCGTGTCAGCTGACTTGTCTTCCTTCTCCATGTCAGCTGACTTGTCTTCCTTCTCCGTGTCAGCTGACTTGTCTTCCTTCTCCAGGTCAGCTGACTTGTCTTCCTTCTCCATGTCAGCTGACTTGTCTTCCTTCTCCAGGTCAGCTGACTTGTCTTCCTTCTCCAGGTCAGCTGACTTGTCTTCCTTCTCAAGGTCAGCTGACTTGTCTTCCTTCTCCATGTCAGCTGACTTGTCTTCCCTCTCCCTGTCAGATGACTTGTCTTCTTTCTCCAGGTCAGCTGACTTGTCTTCCTTCTCCGTGTCAGCTGACTTGTCTTCCTTCTCCAAGTCAGCTGACTTGTCTTCCCTCTCACTGTCAGCTGACTTGTCTTCCTTCTCCAGGTCAGCTGACTTGTCTTCCTTCTCCAGGTCAGCTGACTTGTCTTCCTTCTCCGTGTCAGCTGACTTGTCTTCCTTCTCCAGGTCAGCTGACTTGTCTTCCCTCTCACTGTCAGCTGACTTGCCTTCCTTCTCCAGGTCAGCTGACTTGTCTTCCTTCTCCAGGTCAGCTGACTTGCCTTCCTTCTCCGTGTCAGCTGACTTGTCTTCCTTCTCCAGGTCAGCTGACTTGTCTTCCCTCTCACTGTCAGCTGACTTGTCTTCCTTCTCCGTGTCAGCTGACTTGTCTTCCTTCTCCATGTCAGCTGACTTGTCTTCCTTCTCCGTGTCAGCTGACTTGTCTTCCTACTCCAGGTCAGCTGACTTATCTTCCTTCTCCGTGTCAGCTGACTTGTCTTCCTTCTCCATGTCAGCTGACTTATCTTCCTTCTCCATGTCAGCTGACTTGTCTTCCTTCTGTGTGTCAGCTGACTTGTCTTCCTTTTCCGTGTCAGCTGACTTGTCTTCCCTCTCCCTGTCAGATGACTTGTCTTCCTTCTCCAGGTCAGCTGACTTGTCTTCCTTCTCCAGGTCAGCTGACTTGTCTTCCTTCTGTGTGTCAGCTGACTTGTCTTCCTTCTCCAGGTCAGCTGACTTGTCTTCCTTCTCCATGTCAGCTGACTTGTCTTCCCTCTCCCTGTCAGATGACTTGTCTTCTTTCTCCAGGTCAGCTGACTTGTCTTCCTTCTCCGTGTCAGCTGACTTGTCTTCCTTCTCCAGGTCAGCTGACTTGTCTTCCCTCTCACTGTCAGCTGACTTGTCTTCCTTCTCCAGGTCAGCTGACTTGTCTTCCTTCTCCAGGTCAGCTGACTTGTCTTCCCTCTCACTGTCAGCTGACTTGTCTTCCTTCTCCAGGTCAGCTGACTTGTCTTCCTTCTCCAGGTCAGCTGACTTGTCTTCCTTCTCCAGGTCAGCTGACTTGTCTTCCTTCTCCAGGTCAGCTGACTTGTCTTCCTTCTCCAGGTCAGCTGACTTGTCTTCCTTCTCCATGTCAGCTGACTTGTCTTCCTTCTCCAGGTCAGCTGACTTGTCTTCCTTCTCCAGGTCAGCTGACTTGTCTTCCTTCTCCGTGTCAGCTGACTTGTCTTCCTTCTCCAGGTCAGCTGACTTGTCTTCCCTCTCACTGTCAGCTGACTTGTCTTCCTTCTCCAGGTCAGCTGACTTGTCTTCCCTCTCACTGTCAGCTGACTTGTCTTCCTTCTCCAGGTCAGCTGACTTGTCTTCCTTCTCCAGGTCAGCTGACTTGCCTTCCTTCTCCAGGTCAGCTGACTTGTCTTGCTTCTCCAGGTCAGCTGACTTGCCTTCCTTCTCCAGGTCAGCTGACTTGTCTTCCTTCTCCAGGTCAGCTGACTTGCCTTCCTTCTCCAGGTCAGCTGACTTGTCTTCCTTCTCCAGGTCAGCTGACTTGTCTTCCCTCTCACTGTCAGCTGACTTGTCTTCCCTCTCCAGGTCAGCTGACTTGCCTTCCTTCTCCAGGTCAGCTGACTTGTCTTCCTTCTCCAGGTCAGCTGACTTGTCTTCCTTCTCCAGGTCAGCTGACTTGTCTTCCTTCTCCATGTCAGCTGACTTGTCTTCCTTCTCCCTGTCAGCTGACTTATCTTCCTTCTCCATGTCAGCTGACTTGTCTTCCTTCTCCGTGTCAGCTGACTTGTCTTCCTTCTCCCTGTCAGCTGACTTGTCTTCCTTCTCCCTGTCAGCTGACTTATCTTCCTTCTCCATGTCAGCTGACTTGTCTTCCTTCTCCGTGTCAGCTGACTTGTCTTCCTTCTCCGTGTCAGCTGACTTGTCTTCCTTCTCCATGTCAGCTGACTTGTCTTCCTTCTCCATGTCAGCTGACTTGTCTTCCTTCTCCGTGTCAGCTGACTTGTCTTCCTTCTCCATGTCAGCTGACTTGTCTTCCTTCTCTGTGTCAGCTGACTTGTCTTCCTTCTCCAGGTCAGCTGACTTATCTTCCTTCTCCGTGTCAGCTGACTTGTCTTCCTTCTCCGTGTCAGCTGACTTATCTTCCTCCTCCATGTCAGCTGACTTGTCTTCCTTCTGTGTGTCAGCTGACTTGTCTTCCTTTTCCGTGTCAGCTGACTTGTCTTCCCTCTCCCTGTCAGCTGACTTGTCTTCCCTCTCCAGGTCAGCTGACTTGTCTTCCCCTCTCACTGTCAGCTGACTTGTCTTCCCTCTCCAGGTCAGCTGACTTGTCTTCCCTCTCCAGGTCAGCTGACTTGTCTTCCCTCTCACTGTCAGCTGACTTGTCTTCCTTCTCCAGGTCAGCTGACTTGTCTTCCTTCTCCAGGTCAGCTGACTTGTCTTCCTTCTCCAGGTCAGCTGACTTGTCTTCCTTCTCCATGTCAGCTGACTTGTCTTCCTTCTCCAGGTCAGCTGACTTATCTTCCTTCTCCAGGTCAGCTGACTTGTCTTCCTTCTCCATGTCAGCTGACTTGTCTTCCTTCTCCCTGTCAGCTGACTTATCTTCCTTCTCCATGTCAGCTGACTTGTCTTCCTTCTCCGTGTCAGCTGACTTGTCTTCCTTCTCCCTGTCAGCTGACTTGTCTTCCTTCTCCCTGTCAGCTGACTTATCTTCCTTCTCCATGTCAGCTGACTTGTCTTCCTTCTCCGTGTCAGCTGACTTGTCTTCCTTCTCCATGTCAGCTGACTTGTCTTCCTTCTCCGTGTCAGCTGACTTGTCTTCCTTCTCCGTGTCAGCTGACTTGTCTTCCTTCTCCATGTCAGCTGACTTGTCTTCCTTCTCCGTGTCAGCTGACTTGTCTTCCTTCTCCAGGTCAGCTGACTTTTCTTCCTTCTCCGTGTCAGCTGACTTGTCTTCCTTCTCCATGTCAGCTGACTTATCTTCCTTCTCCATGTCAGCTGACTTGTCTTCCTTCTGTGTGTCAGCTGACTTGTCTTCCTTTTCCGTGTCAGCTGACTTGTCTTCCCTCTCCCTGTCAGATGACTTGTCTTCCTTCTCCAGGTCAGCTGACTTGTCTTCCTTCTCCAGGTCAGCTGACTTGTCTTCCTTGTCCAGGTCAGCTGACTTGTCTTCCTTCTCCGTGTCAGCTGACTTGTCTTCCTTCTCCAGGTCAGCTGACTTGTCTTCCTTCTCCATGTCAGCTGACTTGTCTTCCCTCTCCCTGTCAGATGACTTGTCTTCCTTCTCCAGGTCAGCTGACTTGTATTCCTTCTCCAGGTCAGCTGACTTGTCTTCCTTCTCCGTGTCAGCTGACTTGTCTTCCTTCTCCAGGTCAGCTGACTTGTCTTCCTTCTCCAGGTCAGCTGACTTGTCTTCCTTCTCCATGTCAGCTGACTTGTCTTCCTTCTCCAGGTCAGCTGACTTGTCTTCCTTCTCCAGGTCAGCTGACTTGTCTTCCTTCTCCAGGTCAGCTGACTTGTCTTCCTTCTCCATGTCAGCTGACTTGTCTTCCCTCTCCCTGTCAGATGACTTGTCTTCCTTCTCCAGGTCAGCTGACTTGTCTTCCTTCTCCGTGTCAGCTGACTTGTCTTCCCTCTCACTGTCAGCTGACTTGTCTTCCTTCTCCAGGTCAGCTGACTTGTCTTCCTTCTCCAGGTCAGCTGACTTGTCTTCCTTCTCCAGGTCAGCTGACTTGTCTTCCTTCTCCAGGTCAGCTGACTTGTCTTCCCTCTCACTGTCAGCTGACTTGTCTTCCCTCTCCAGGTCAGCTGACTTGTCTTCCCTCTCACTGTCAGCTGACTTGTCTTCCCTCTCCAGGTCAGCTGACTTGTCTTCCCTCTCCAGGTCAGCTGACTTGTCTTCCCTCTCACTGTCAGCTGACTTGTCTTCCTTCTCCAGGTCAGCTGACTTGTCTTCCTTCTCCAGGTCAGCTGACTTGTCTTCCTTCTCCAGGTCAGCTGACTTGTCTTCCTTCTCCATGTCAGCTGACTTGTCTTCCTTCTCCAGGTCAGCTGACTTATCTTCCTTCTCCAGGTCAGCTGACTTGTCTTCCTTCTCCATGTCAGCTGACTTGTCTTCCTTCTCCCTGTCAGCTGACTTGTCTTCCTTCTCCGTGTCAGCTGACTTGTCTTCCTTCTCCGTGTCAGCTGACTTGTCTTCCTTCTCCAGGTCAGCTGACTTATCTTCCTTCTCCGTGTCAGCTGACTTGTCTTCCTTCTCCATGTCAGCTGACTTATCTTCCTTCTCCATGTCAGCTGACTTGTCTTCCTTCTGTGTGTCAGCTGACTTGTCTTCCTTTTCCGTGTCAGCTGACTTGTCTTCCCTCTCCCTGTCAGATGACTTGTCTTCCTTCTCCAGGTCAGCTGACTTGTCTTCCTTCTCCAGGTCAGCTGACTTGTCTTCCTTGTCCAGGTCAGCTGACTTGTCTTCCTTCTCCGTGTCAGCTGACTTGTCTTCCTTCTCCAGGTCAGCTGACTTGTCTTCCTTCTCCATGTCAGCTGACTTGTCTTCCCTCTCCCTGTCAGATGACTTGTCTTCCTTCTCCAGGTCAGCTGACTTGTCTTCCTTCTCCAGGTCAGCTGACTTGTCTTCCTTCTCCAGGTCAGCTGACTTGTCTTCCTTCTCCAGGTCAGCTGACTTGTCTTCCTTCTCCATGTCAGCTGACTTGTCTTCCTTCTCCAGGTCAGCTGACTTGTCTTCCTTCTCCAGGTCAGCTGACTTGTCTTCCTTCTCCAGGTCAGCTGACTTGTCTTCCTTCTCCATGTCAGCTGACTTGTCTTCCCTCTCCCTGTCAGATGACTTGTCTTCCTTCTCCAGGTCAGCTGACTTGTCTTCCTTCTCCGTGTCAGCTGACTTGTCTTCCCTCTCACTGTCAGCTGACTTGTCTTCCTTCTCCAGGTCAGCTGACTTGTCTTCCTTCTCCAGGTCAGCTGACTTGTCTTCCTTCTCCAGGTCAGCTGACTTGTCTTCCTTCTCCAGGTCAGCTGACTTGTCTTCCCTCTCACTGTCAGCTGACTTGTCTTCCTTCTCCAGGTCAGCTGACTTGTCTTCCTTCTCCAGGTCAGCTGACTTGTCTTCCTTCTCCAGGTCAGCTGACTTGTCTTCCTTCTCCAGGTCAGCTGACTTGTCTTCCTTCTCCAGGTCAGCTGACTTGTCTTCCTTCTCCATGTCAGCTGACTTGTCTTCCTTCTCCAGGTCAGCTGACTTGTCTTCCTTCTCCAGGTCAGCTGACTTGTCTTCCTTCTCCGTGTCAGCTGACTTGTCTTCCTTCTCCAGGTCAGCTGACTTGTCTTCCCTCT
>NC_034181.2:10969633-10987133 GCF_002021735.2 Oncorhynchus kisutch
ACACTGATACCTTCAGATCTTCTCAATACATTACTCTGAGCTGAGGGACACTGATACCTTCAGATCTTCTCAATACATTACTCTGAGCTGAGGGACACTGATACCTTCAGATCTTCTCAATACATTACTCTGAGCTGAGGGACACTGATACCTTCAGATCTTCTCAATACATTACTCTGAACTGAGGGACACTGATACCTTCAGATCTTCTAAATACATTACTCTGAGCTGAGGGACACTGATACCTTCAGATCTTCTCAATACATTACTCTGAGCTGAGGGACACTGATACCTTCAGATCTTCTCAATACATGGCGTTGCTGTCATTGTTTGACATGTATTGAAAGCAGTAACTCCCCAAAATGTACCCTGAATATTTCATGACTCTAGGACCAAGAAATGTTTATCAAAGTAGATTCTAATGTTTGAAAATGATATTTTCCACTTCCTGAAAAGTTTTGCAGATAAGAGGTTTTCATTCAACAGTGACGATAGTCTCCTGTTCTTCTTAATGAACCAATTGAAAAAGTGAATCACATTCTACAGAGATATCAGGTCAACTTTTGAAAATAAAATCCATAGCTTGTCATGTTTAAAAAAAGAATAATCTCTCCACAGGATGAAGGAAAAAGGAAACCGCACACTGGTCTTGACAGAATCACTGATCTTTAATAAGCTTTACGTACCGACCTCACTGCCTTTTTCAGAGCTTTTGTGAGGTTCTTAAATTAGCACCCTTAAGTAGACCTAGCCACACCCACATCCGTTCCATTTAACGAAAGGGGTTGGAGGCAAAGGAAAAACAAATAAATGCTACCAAATATAACATTACACATTTCATAAATATTCAAATAAAGTGTGTAAATAAGACGTGTTAAACACGTCTGTTAAACCACAATGAGTTTTCATAAATCATTGGGTACATCGTACGAAAAACATCAGAGTAAACATAAATAGGGGTATAATTCATGTTCAAATTCACAACATAACATACATCATTAAGTCCTTTAGGAAATAATGTCTGGGGGTGAAAATCCCAAAACATTCTCTTTTACTCAGAGTTGTATTAATATCTCCTCCCCTGTCTGATATCTTAACGTTCTCTACGCCACAAAATCTAAAGGTGGAAATGTCGTTTCTCCTGTTTGAAACTAGTATCTCTCCACAGACCTTCAGATGCTTCTGGATTCGGTCAACCAGAGTGCCACCAAAGACTTCAATGGTCCAGAGGAGAATCAGAACCATGGCAATGACACTTTGACTGACAGTTACAGGCACCATCCTCTAGGCAGTGGGCAAACAACCTTGGACCCACATAACAGCCCCCTTTCTGGCCGTTATGCTTCTATCTACTCTTCCTTGGTCTCTTATCAACTTCCTTTAACATGTTGTTCAGCCATCAGTTCAAAGTTGACTTGAAGTGATCTAAGGAATGTTCTGAAATGGTTGGGTATGTAGAGACTCTTGGAATTAGGGTGAGAGCTATTGTTGATTAATGTTGATTGTGTAAAAGGTTGTTTATAACCTACGGGTGACCCAAGGGTGATAAGGCTAGCAATTTAGACGTTTGCATAATTATAATTTTCCGCCCAGCCTAGGGTTACAACCCCATGTTGAGACCAGCCCCAGGGTGAGATGCATTTCATCTGATGTGAAAAGCCCTAAGTAACTGTAGTAACTAACGATACTCCCTAACTAACTGTAATAACTAACTATACTCCCTAACTAACTGTAATAACTAACGATACTCCCTAACTAACTGTAATAACTAACTATACTCCCTAACTAACTGTAATAACTAACTAACTATACTCCTTAACTAACTGTAATAACTAACGATACTCCCTAACTAACTGTAATAACTAACTCTACTCCCTAACTAACTGTAATAACTAACTAACTATACTCCCTAACAAGCTGTAATAACTAACTAACTATACTCCTTAACTAACTGTAATAACTAACTCTACTCCCTAACTAACTGTAATAACTAACTAACTATACTCCCTAACAAGCTGTAATAACTAACTACACTCCCTCATTAACTGTGATAACTAGCTATAATCCCTGACTAACTCGAATAACTAACTATACTCCCTAACTAACTGTAATAACTAACTAACTATACTCCCTAACTAACTGTAATAACTAACTAACTATACTCCCTAACTAACTGTAATAACTAACTAACTATACTCCCTAACTAACTGTAATAACTAACTAACTATACTCCCTAACTAACTGTAATAACTAACTACACTCCCTCATTAACTGTGATAACTAGCTATAATCCCTGACTAACTCGAATAACTAACTATACTCCCTAACTAACTGTAATAACTAACTATACTCCCTAACTAACTGTAATAACTAGCTATACTCCCTACCTACCTGTAACAACTAACTATACTCCCTAACAAGCTGTAATAACTAACTATACTCCCTAACTAACTGTAATAACCAACTATAATCCCTAACGAACTGTAATAACTAACAATACTCCCTAACTAACTGCAATAACTAACTATACTCCATAACCATAAGGTGTTAGGGCTCTAGAAGCTGCCTGAGGTGTTAGGGCTCTAGAAGCTGCCCGAGGTGTTAGGGCTCTAGAAGCTGCCTGGGGTGTTAGGGCTCTAGAAGCTGCCTGAGGTGTTAGGTGTTAGGGCTCTAGAAGCTGCCTGAGGTGTTAGGGCTCTAGAAGCTGCCTGAGGTGTTAGGGCTCTAGAAGCTGCCTGAGGTGTTAGGGCTCTACAAGCTGCCTGAGGTGTTAGGGCTCTAGAAGCTGCCTGAGGTGTTAGGGCTCTAGAAGCTGCCTGAGGTGTTAGGGCTCTAGAAGCTGCCCGCGGTGTTAGGGGTCTAGAAGCTGCCTGAGGTGTTAGGGCTCTAGAAGCTGCCCGAGGTGTTAGGGCTCTAGAAGCTGCCTGAGGTGTTAGGGCTCTAGAAGCTGCCTGAGGTGTTAGGGCTCTAGACGCTGTCTGATATGTTAGGGCTTTAGAAGAGCTGGTTGGCACAAGATGTTCAGTTTCTCACGACAACATTGACCTCTCGAAAAACATGCATCTCGTTTACTTTATTCCCAGCAGAAAGATAAGAGGGAGCATTCTAGGAAACAGCATCATACTGCCTGGTCACCCAGGACCTTTGACCAACACTGAATTGGTCACTGAACAAGTACAACCCTCGCATCTGGGAAACTAGCCAAGCAGTATCACGACGATTCAATGATGTAAACTCAAAATATGCTCAACATTGTGTTAATCACTCTAAGTAAATATGACTTTAAATTCCCCTGTTAGACCCTGTTATGTGATTCTGTGTCTGCTAAATTAATTAAGGTAAATGTCAGAGGATAAAGTATCGCACCTGTATGCATCTCACTATCCCTTCCCTTTCTCCTCTTTCACAGTGCCACACCTGTCGATGGTGCAGCTGTAGAATGTTTTGAGGATCTAGGGACCCATGCCAAATCTTTTCAGTCTCCTGAGGGGGAATAGGCTTTGTCGTGCCCACTTCACAACTGTCTTGCTGTGTTTGGACCATGATAGTTTGTTGGTGATGTGGACACCAAGGAGCTTGAAGCTCTTGACCAGCTCCACTACAGCCCCGTCGATGTGGATGGGGGCGTGCTCAGCCCTCCGTTACCTGTAGTCCATGACCAGCTCCACTACAGCCCCGTCGATGTGGATGGGGGCGTGCTCAGCCCTCCATTACCTGTAGTCCATGACCAGCTCCACTACAGCCCCGTCGATGTGGATGGGGGAGTGCTCAGCCCTCCGTTACCTGTAGTCATTGACCAGCTCCACTACAGCCCCATCGATGTGGATGGGGGCGTGCTCAGCCCTCCGTTACCTGTAGTCCATGATCAGCTCCACTACAGCCCTGTCGATGTGGATGGGGGCGTGCTCAGCCCTCCGTTACCTGTAGTCCATGATCAGCTCCACTACTGCCCTGTCGATGTGGATGGGGGCGTGCTCAGCCCTCTGTTACCTGTAGTCCACGATCAGCTCCACTACAGTCCCGTCGATGTGGATGGGGGCGTGCTAAGCCCTCCGTCACCTGTAGTCCACGATCAGCTCCACTACAGTCCCGTCGATGTGGATGGGGGCGTGCTCAGCCCTCCGTTACCTGTAGTCCATGACCAGCTCCACTACAGCCCCGTCGATGTGGATGGGGGAGTGCTCAGCCCTCCGTTACCTGTAGTCCATGACCAGCTCCACTACAGCCCCGTCGATGTGGATGGGGGCGTGCTCAGCCCTCCGTTACCTGTAGTCCATGACTAGCTCCACTACAGCCCCGTCGATGTGGATGGGGACGTGCTCAGCCCTCCGTTACCTGTAGTCCATGACCAGCTCCACTACAGCCCCGTCGATGTGGATGGGGGCGTGCTCAGCCCTCCGTTACCTGTAGTCCATGATCAGCTCCACTACAGCCCTGTTGATGTGGATGGGGGCGTGCTCAGCCCTCTGTTACCTGTAGTCCATGATCAGCTCCTTTGTCTTGCTCACAATGAGGGAGAGGTTTTAGGTGATGGCTTTGTTATGGAAAGTTTGGGAATTGCTTCCTTTTAGGTGGTTGTACAATTTAACGGCTCTTTTCTGGATTTCGATAATTAGCGGGTATTGGCCTAATTCTGCTCTGCATGCATTATTTGGTGTTTTACTTTGAACACTGAGGATATTTTTGCAGAATTATATAGCTGATTCAAGTATTTTTTTGCCAGATTCCCCCTTTCTCTCTCCCTCCCCTCTCTGCTCACCTCTCTCCCTCTCTCTGCTCTCCTCTGTCCCTCTCTCTCCTCTCCTCTCCCTCCGTCTCCTCTCCCTCTCTCCCTCTCTCTCTCCTCTGTCCTTCTCTCTCTCCCTCTCTCTCCTCTCCTTGCCTCTCCTTATCCTTCCTTCTCCTCTTCTTCTCTTCCACCTTCTCTCTCTCTCTTGCTCTCTGGCCCCTCTCTCTCTCTTCCACCTTCTCTCTGCTCTCCTCTCCCTCTGTCTCTCTCCCCCGTCTCTCCCTCTCTCTCTCCCTCTCTCTCTCTCTCTCTCTCCTTCTCTCACTCCTCTCTCTCCTCTCCTCTCCCTCTCTCTCTGCACAGAAAGAGGCATCCAGAGGTTTCAGTCCCTGCATCATGTGATCCAATCTCCCCATGTCCCTTGTCATGTGACCAAGTCGATAACTGAGGTATAAAAATAAATAAAAATTCCCTTCAGCAGCAAAAACAACAACGTGTGGGATGATGCTTGTAATACCCATTACAGGGATTTGAATGTTGGAATGTGTCTGCTTCCTCATGTAAGTATGTATATATATATATATGTGTGTGTGTGTGTGTGTGTGTGTGTGTGTGTGTGTGTGTGTGTGTGTGTGTGTGTGTGTGTGTGTGTGTGTGTGTGTGTGTGTGTGTGTGTGTGTGTGTGTGTGTGTGTGTGTGTGTGTGGTAACTACACACACATACACAAGCATGTATAGTTGTGTGTGTACTGTATGTTTCTGAGTGTGTTTATACGTGCCTGTGAACAGTCTGCCTGCTAGGTGTCCAAGGACCGGGTGCTGGGCCGGGTGCTGCAGAAACTGAGCCGCTTCGCAGACGAGCGGACCCCCAAGGTGCGACCCCAGGTCTTCCACAAGGTGCTGGGTGGCTTACAGCCCTGGGTGTTTTGCTTACCTGACCTCTGTGTCGCCATCGAGGTACAGATACATCATCAATAATAATAACAGACTGATTGATGATAGCTGTCTATTTGTTATTTATTTGTACGGCTGTATAAGCAACTCACAGCAGACCATATTAAAAACATCTTAACCTTTCCTGGAATGTATAAACCATTCTCTGACGATAATATTGCCTGACTGCGAGACTAGACTGTTTTCCTCTATTTTTCATGATGATTTAGTAGCCTTTTCCCTCCACTACTGGTTAGAGCAAGCAAACTCTCTTTCAAGAGCAAAACATTTGACCCCGACGTGATTCGAACACGCAACCTTCTGATCTGGAGTCAGACGCGCTACCGTTGCGCCACGAAGTCATGTAATAAAGATTTGCATCTGAGAGGTTTTATAGGATGCAACATCGAACTTTTCTCCAGGAAAATATATCACTGATGTCATGCCACAGCCACTGCGCGGTTGGTCGCGTAACCATTCCGTGCGTTTCATGGGCGTGAGTACGACATGAGATACTGACCACCTTGTGCCGACAAGCACTTTCACAATCTAGACAGATTTAAAGCTACATTATCTGACCTCGTGGCGCAACGGTAGCGCGTCTGACTCCAGATCAGAAGGTTGCGTGTTCAAATCACGTCGGGGTCAAATTTTTGAGCTCGATTGAAAACTGGGTTTCAATAAAGATTAAAGATGAAATAGCTTCTGAACATATACGGCTTTAGGGGACAACAGAGGCCCCATTTACACCTAGTGCTAACATTGTATCTGGATATCAACATTGGCGCAGGAAGTAGGGGTGCTGCAGCATCCCCTGATAAATCTAAATTATGATACATTTTTTATAATGCAAAAAAAAAGTCCTCAACATTTGTGAACAAAGCTTTTATTATTCCAGTACGACTGGACAAAAATACTAATCAGAGAGAGAAAAATGCTCCTCAATTTTTTTATTATATATATTTATAGATATATAATATACACTGCTCAAAAAAAATAAAGGGAACACTAAAATAACACATCCTAGATCTGAATGAAATAAATATTCTTATTAAATACTTTTTTCTTTACATAGTTGAATGTGCTGCCAACAAAATCACACAAAAATGATCAATGGAAATCAAATGTATCAACCCATGGAGGTCTGGATTTGGAGTGACACTCAAAATTAAAGTGGAAAACCACACTACAGGCTGATCCAACTTTGATGTAATGTCCTTAAAACAAGTCCAAATTAGGCTCAGTAGTGTGTGTGGCCTCCACGTGCCTGTATGACCTCCCTACAACGCCTGGGCATGCTCCTGATGAGGTGGCGGATGGTGTCCTGAGGGATCTCCTCCCAGACCTGGACTAAAGCATCTGCCAACTCCTGGACAGTCTGTGGGGCAACGTGGCGTTGGTGGATGGAGCGAGACATGATGTCCCAGATGTGCTCAATTGGATTCAGGTCTGGGGAATGGGCGGGCCAGTCCATAGCATCAATGTCTTCCTCTTGCAGGAACTGCTGACACACTCCAGCCACATGAGGTCTAGCATTGTCTTGCATTAGGAGGAACCCAGGGCCAACCGCATCAGCATATGGTCTCACAAGGGGTCTGAGGATCTCATCTCGGTACCTAATGGCAGTCAGGCTACCTCTGGCGAGCACATGGAGGGCTGTGCGGACCCCCAAAGAAATGCCACCCCACAAATCGGTCATGCTGGAGGATGTTGCAGGCAGCAGAATGTTCTCCACAGCGTCTCCAGACTGTCACGTCTGTCACATGTGCTCAGTGTGAACCTGCTTTCATCTGTGAAGAGCACAGGGCGCCAGTGGCGAATTTGCCAATCTTGGTGTTCTCTGGCAAATGCCAAACGTCCTGCACAGTGTTGGGCTGTAAGCACAATCCCCACCTGTGGACGTCGGGCCCTCATACCACCCTCATGGAGTCTGTTTCTGACCGTTTGAGCAGACACATGCACATTTGTGGCCTGCTGGAGGTCATTTTGCAGGGCTCTGGCAGTGTTCTTCCTGCTCCTCCTTGCACAAAGGCGGAGGAGCGGTCCTGCTGCTGGGTTGTTGCACTCCTACGGCCTCCTCCACATCTCCTGATGTACTGCCCTGTCTCCTGGTAGCGCCTCCATGCTCTGGACACTACGCTGACAAACACAGCAAACCTTCTTGCCACAGCTCGCATTGATGTACCATCCTGGATGAGCTGCACTACCTGAGCCACTTGTGTGGGTTGTAGACTCCGTCTCATGCTACTACTAGAGTGAAAGCACCACCAGCATTCAAAAGTGACCAAAACATCAGCCAGGAAGCATAGGAACTGAGAAGTGGTCTGTGGTCACCTGCAGAAACACTCCTTTATTGGGGGTGTATTGCTAATTGCCTATAATTTCCACCGGTTGTCGCCCTACCCCCTACCACCATACGCCCTACCCCTTAGCACCATACGCCCAACCCCTACCACCATACGCCCTACCCCCTAGCACCATACGCCCTACCCCATACCACCATTCGCCCTACCAACATACGCCCTACCCCATACCCCTTTACCCCCTACCCCCCTACCCCCTACCAACCTACCACCATACGCCCTACCGCCCTACCCCCCAACCCCTCTATCTCTCTACCCTGCCTGTTTGAGTAGACCCTAAGTAGACTGGTTGAGAGCTACTGCATATTGAATTCAGTGCTTACACAGTTGTCTTTTAGAGTGTGGAGGAATGTCAATTATGTGTTAATGTCAATTATGTGTTAATGAAATTACTGTTATCAGGTCAAAGGTTATTTCAATAGCATGATTATGTGTTGTTTTCATCCCCTTGTTCAGACCATATGCCAAAATTGCCAAATATTGCTGAAGGCATGGAATAAAATAACTTGTACTGCTAATCTTGTTATCACCATTCCTGCTGTGTGCTTTCCCCCCAATGTTTTGACTCAGCAGAGAACCTTCTAGCGTCCTTATCCTTTTGTGATTAGCTGTTATGTGTTTTCTCCTTGGATGGGGGGAGGGGGAGTAAACTGCCCCTGGGTAGGGTCAAAGGCCTTGTAGACACCCAGAGGGGGGAAGTTCTGTGGGAGAGGGGGAGAGGGGGATGTGAGTGGAAAATGGAGAGGGGCAGAGAATTGATGGCGATGGGGGTGGGGAGTGGGAAGGGGCATCCATCACACATTGCAGGAATGCCGACGCAGTCTGACTTTGAACCGATATGTCTTAACCTCTGAGAAAGAGGGAGGTATGGAGACAGAAAACAAGGAGGGGGAGACATGAGGAGAGACAATAACTCTTTCATCCTAACCTCTCATTCAGGTTCAGTTCTGAGCACTCGGTCTAGACCACACTGTTAAGATCAGGCATTTTTCCTTGATCATGTGATCTGGTCAAGGAGAAAGTCAGTAGAGTTGATATTGTTTGCTGGTTTTTATCAACACTTGTGGGGGTTTGGAATCCCTTTCCTGCATTCAAATGACCTCGTGGCCTCATGGGTGGACTGTTAGAAAAATCAGGATTTCATAATTAATCAACGTTAAAAAAAAGACAATAAACACAGAAAATCTGGTGTTACTATGTCAAATAGTTTAGTTATATTTCAGTCTTCTGTGATGTATATAAAGTGTAATACTGGGATGCAAACCTAAAATGTAATACATTTCAACTCTATATCTGACATGGTACCAGTGTCTTCTTCTTTTTAAGCCCATAACCATGTCTGTGAGTTATATACTTTTGTTTTAAAGTAGATTTGTTTAAGACTACCAAGAAACACTCTGTGTGACCCTGATTTAGCCCACTGCAGTAAAAGTAAATTGGAATATTCCGGATTGCACAATTCTGTGTCCTTGTGCTTTTTTAGCCAACTGTATTAATCTCACAACAACAAAGCCAGCCGCTGAAAATTCAATATTTACTCTTCAATTATGGAAAGGCCTCTCTATTGCTGATTAGTTGAGAATGTGAACATGGCAGACCAGGAGAGAGAGAGGCATGTTTGTAGTGTGAAAGGTTGTGAAGTCAAAAGGCTGGCCTGTGATGTGAAATATGAAGGTGAATAGCTCTCAATGAAATATCTGTTCTGTGACAGATTTACCGTTTGCAGATATTAAAGGCCCAATGCAGCTGTTTTTATCTCAATACCAAATCATTTCTGGGTAACAATTAAGTACCTTACGGTCATAGAGTTCCATTAAAACGATCAATAAAGAATCAAAAATAGCTTTTTAGCAAAAAAATACAATTTTCAAACAAAAATGTTGTAAGTACCGTCTGGGAATGGTCTGAGTGAGGGGCCTAATGGGAGGGATATGTAAGATGAAAACTAGCTGCTATTGGCAGAGAGGTTTGTACTCTCTTTGTTATTGGTCTATTAACTTGATGTCACCAGGCAAGCCAAATTTCCACCCATGCAAGTCCTGTTGATTACAAGGTCCTGTGTGAAGTGTTTTTTCAACCAGCAACTATAAGGAAATAGCACTGATCACACAGTTTTTTTCTCGCTCTTTTACAAAACATAGGAAAAAACTGAATTGTGACTAAACTGAACCTTTAAAGCTAGAGTCCGTCATCGAGACAAAAACAAACAGTGTCCTCAAAAGCTGAGGGATGAGGCTGGAGAAATGCTACCACTCAAATTCATAGACAGAGCTATGGATGCAAGGACTGACCATCCATGATATCAAAATGATAGTGTTAACCATGTTTTGATATCAAAATGAATGTGTTAACCATGTTTTGATATCAAAATGATAGTGTTAACCATGTTTTGATATCAAAATGATAGTGTTAACCATGTTTTGATATCAAAATGAAAGTGTTAACCATGTTTTGATATCAAAATGAAAGTGTTAACCATGTTTTGATATCAAAATGATAGTGTTAACCATGTTTTGATATCAAAATGAAAGTGTTAACCATGTTTTGATATCAAAATGAAAGTGTTAACCATGTTTTGAGGCGATACAGAGTTTGTTTAAATTTACGTTGTTTATAAATTGGAGTCAGGAAAGCAAAGGCCAGCTTTTTCAAGCAGAAATTCGCATCCTGTAGCTCTAACTCCAAAAAGTTCTGGGACACTGTAAAGTCCATGGAGAACAAGAGCACCTCCTCCCAGCTGCCCACTGCACTGAGGCTAGGTAACACGGTCACCACTGAAGTTCTGAAAGAGCTGCAAAATCTGGATCCGTACAAATCAGCTGGCCTAGACAATCTGGACCTTCTCTTTCTAAAACTATCCGCCGCCATTGTTGCAACCCCTATTACCAGCCTGTTCAACCTCTCTTTCGTATCGTCCGAGATCCCTAAAGATTGGAATGCTGCCGCGGTCATCCCCCTCTTCAAAGGGGGTGACACTCTAGACCCAAACTGTTAAATACCTATATCCATCCTGCCCTGCCTTTCTAAAGTCTTTGAAAGCCAAGTTAACAAACAGATCACTGACCATTTCGAATCCCACCGTACCTTCTCCGCTGTGCAATCCGGCTTCCGACCTGGTCACGGGTGCACCTCAGCCACGCTCAAGGTACTAAACGACATCATAACCGCCATCGATAAAAGACAGTACTGTGCAGCCGTCTTCATCGACCTGGCCAAGGCTTTCGACTCTGTCAATCACCATATTCTTATCAGCAGACTCAATAGCCTTGGTTTTTTAATGACTGCCTCGCCTGGTTCACCAACTACTTTGCAGACAGAGTTCAGTGTGTCAAATCGGAGGGCATGTTGTCCGGACCTCTGGCAGTCTCTATGGGGTACCACAGGGTTCAATTCTCGGGCCGACTCTTTTCTCTGTATATATCAATGATGTTGCTCTTGCTGAGGGCGATTCCCTAATCCACCTCTACGCAGACGACACCATTCTGTATACTTCTGGCCCTTCCTTGGACACTGTGCTAACTAATCTCCAAACGAGCTTCGATGCCATACAACACTCCTTCCATGGCCTCCAACTGCTCTTAAACGCTAGTAAAACCAAATGCATGCTTTTCAACCGTTCGCTGCCTGCACCCGCCCGCCTGACTAGCATCACCACCCTGGACGGTTCCGACCTAGAATATGTGGACAACTATAAATACCTAGATGTCTGACTGTAAACTCTCCTTCCAGACTCATCTCCAATCCAAAATCAAATCTAGAATCTGCTTTCTATTTCGCAACAAAGCCTCCTTCACTCACACCGCCGAACTTACCCTAGTAAAACTGACCATCCTACTGATCCTCGACTTCGGCGATGTCATCTACTAAATAGCTTCCAACACTCTACTCAGCAAACTGGATGCAGTCTATCACAGTGCCATCCGTTTTGTTACCAAATCACCTTATACCACCCACCACTGCGACCTGTATGCTCTAGTCGGCTGGCCCTCACTACATATTGTTGCCAGACCCACTGGCTCCAGGTCATCTACAAGTCCATGCTAGGTAAAGCTCCGCCTTATCTCAGTTCACTAGTCACGTTAACAACACCCACCCGTAGCACACGTTCCAGCAGGTATAGCTCACTGATCATCCCCAAAGCCAACACCTTATTTGGTCGCCTTTCCTTCCAGTTCTCTGCTGCCAGTGATTGGAACGAATTGCAAAAATCGCTGAAGTTGGAGACTTTTATTTCCCTCACCAACTTTAAACATCAACTATCTGAGCAGCTAACCGATCGCTGCAGCTGTACATAGTCCATCTGTAAATAGCCCATCCAATCTACCTACCTCATCCCCATACTGTTTTTATTTTATTTACTTTTCTGCTCTTTTGCACACCAGTATCTCTACTTGCACATCATCATCTGCTCATTTATCACTCTAGTGTTAATCTGCTAAATAGTAATTATTCGCTCCTATGGCCTATTTATTCCCTACCTCCTCATGCCTTTTGCACACACTGTATATAGACTTTCTTTTTTTCTACTGTGTCATTGGCTTGTTTATTGTGTCATTGGCTTGTTTATTGTGTCATTGGCTTGTTTATTGTGTCATTGGCTTGTTTATTGTGTTATTGGCTTGTTTATTGTGTCATTGGCTTGTTTATTGTGTCATTGGCTTGTTTATTGTGTCATTGGCTTGTTTATTGTGTCATTGGCTTGTTTATTGTGTCATTGGCTTGTTTATTGTGTCATTGGCTTGTTTATTGTGTCATTGGCTTGTTTATTGTGTCATTGGCTTGTTTATTGTGTCATTGGCTTGTTTATTGTGTCATTGGCTTGTTTATTGTGTCATTGGCTTGTTTATTGTGTCATTGGCTTGTTTATTGTGTTATTGGCTTGTTTATTGTGTCATTGGCTTGTTTATTGTGTTATTGGCTTGTTTATTGTTTACTCCATGTGTAACTCTGTGTTGTCTGTTCACACTGCTATGCTTTATCTTGGCCAGGTCGCAGTTGCAAATGAGAACTTGTTCTCAACTAGCCTACCTGGTTAAATAAAGGTGAAATAAAACATAAATGTACTCTGTGTTTTTCATTTATGGTTCAAACAATAATTAACTACATTATTTTTGTTCTTATCTTGTGCAACGTATGTTATAAAGCATAATGTTCGGCTTCTTTCCATCCCTAGTTTTAACCTGTGGAATCTGACCCAATTTAGCTCCTTCCAGTAAGAGTTGTTTGTGTTCTGTGATCTCCCAAGTCATAGATTAAACAGATCATTAGTCCAAAGAGAACACATATTGATCCTTGACTTATTGACCTTTGGTCCACAAGCTCAATATACTGTAGGACTGTTTAATGTTGCATCAGTCCTTTGACGTTGAGATATAGGACAAACTGTACAAACAGAGGCTCTAACATGAATTCTACTAGTCTCTACAGGAGGTCTCAAATCAGTGGGAGGTTAGCACGAAAATCAAATAAGATTTCACATTTCTTGGGAGGTTTAATCATGTGCGTGTGTATGTGCGCGCGCGTGTCCTGTGATCACATTGACTGTCTGTGTTCTTCCCCACAAGCACAAACAGGCACTTTTAACCACGCCACAGGGGGTTGTCTGTTTAAAGAAAACATTTGTGAGAGAGAAAAGTGGAAAAATAAACCCTGACAGGCACTTTCTCCCCCTCCCCCTTCCCTTTCTCCCCCTCCCCCTTCCCTTCCTCTGTCATTTGCTTAGTTACTTTACTGTTTAAGCAGTCAAACATATCTTAGCCTTGAGGAAAGGTCATTTTCCTAGATAGACACAGGGATCCAGAATTTGAATCCTGGTCTTGGTGCATTATGTGATATGCTATGCTAGTGCTTCTGGATATGACAGTTGGTATATGGGGGTTGAAGTAACTGAAAGATAAAATAATGGTTTCATTCAAACATATCTAGGCAGTATATATGTGATTCCTACACTTTTAGAAAACAAAGTTCCAAAGGGTTCTTTGGCTGTCCCCATAAGAGAACCCTTTTTGGTTCCAGATAGAACCCTTTTTTGGGAGAACTGTTTTTGGTTCCAGGTATAACTCTTTTGGGTTCCATGTAGAACCCTCTGTGTAAAGGGTACATGGAACTCAAAAAGGTTCTATCTGGAACCAAAATGGTTCTACCTGGAATCAAAAAGGGTTCTTCAAAGGGTTCTCTTATGGGGACAGCCAAATAACCCTTTTTGGTTCTAGATAGCACCTTTTTTTTCTAAGAGTGTAGCCTGAAGGATATAATAACTTGATGCAGTTTTGTGTTTTTTGTTATGTGATTTTAGCCTACGTGTGGGTTTCTTCATAAGAATAATAGTCATACTGTGGGGGAGGGTTTGGTTTGAGGGGAGATTTTGTATCTTTCCAACAGACAGGCAGGCTGCTTTTCGTTGTAACAGAGCCGACTTGCCACATGGACAGGAAGTGAAACCATGGCGATGGAGAGGTGTGTAATTGGTGACGTGCATGCGCTCGCAGTTCACTGGTCACAACTTGTAGATCGCAGTATGAGGCTTGAGGAGGTTGCTATGACCCAGTAAAAATAATGAAATCTAATTAATCCTTCTCTCTCGTTCTATCTTTCTCAATTTTTTTCTCTTTCTCTCTCTCCCTTCTTTCTCTCCCCCCCTCTCTCTCAGTTTTCCAGTCGTCTGTTTCCTCCTGTAATGCACAGCGTTGAGATTGCCTGCAATGACAACAAGCTCAGTCCGATGATGCTGTGACACACCGCCACAGACCATGACGGACCCTTAAACTAGCCAGCAGCATACCACCCTGCATACCACTGCTGGCTTGTTTTTGAAGCTAAGCAGGGTTGGTTCTGGTCAGTCCCTGGATGGGAGCCCAGATATGGCTGGAAGTGGTGTTGGAGGACCAGTAGGAGGCACTCTTTCCTCTGGTCTAAAAAATATCCCAATACCACAGGGCAGTGATTGGGGACACTGCCCTGTGTAGGTTGCTGTCTTTTGGATGGGATGTTAAACGGGTGTCCTGACTCTCTAAGGTCATTAAACATCCCATGGCACTTATTGTAAGAGTAGGGAATGGTAACCTGGCTAAATTCCCAATCTGGCCTTCAAACCATCACAGTCACCTAATAATCCCCAGTTTACAATAGGCTCATTCATATCCTGTAACTATTCCCCAAGTTGTTACTGTAAATGAGAATGTGTTCTCACTCAACTTACCTGGTAAAATAATGGATAAATAAAAAATTAATAAAATGAAAAACCCTCCAAATCGCTCCAGAGTACAGGCCTTGGTGTAATGCTCATTCCTTTGACGATAAACGCGAATCCGAGCATCACCTCTGGTGAGACAAAACCATGACTCGTCAGTGAAGAGCACTTTTTGCCAGTCCTGTCTGGTCCAGCGACGGTGGGTTTGTACCCATAGGCGACGGTGATGTCTGGTGAGGACCTGCCTTACCACAGAATTCAGAATGGTACAAAGAGCAACACCCAAATGCTTGGTGGGTTACAGTATGGGTTGGCAATCCCTTTCAACAGTATATTTGCACCCTCATCTCCTATAACCCGAACTACAGGGCTCCAAATATACAGCAACAGGTTTCCCTTGGAGGGCATTAGTCAGTCTTTCCAGAGGAAACAACCACAACAGGTTTCCCTTGGAGGGCATTAGTCAGTCTTTCCAGAGGAAACAACCACAACAGGTTTCCCTTGGAGGGCATAGTCAGTCTTTCCAGAGGAAACAACCACAACAGGTTTCACTTGGAGGGCATTAGTCAGTCTTTCCAGAGGAAACAACCACAACAGGTTTCCCTTGGAGGGCATAGTCAGTCTTTCCAGAGGAAACAACCACAACAGGTTTCACTTGGAGGGCATTAGTCAGTCTTTCCAGAGGAAACAACCACAACAGGTTTCCCTTGGAGGGCATTAGTCAGTCTTTCCAGAGGAAACAACCACAACAGGTTTCCCTTGGAGGGCATTAGTCAGTCTTTCCAGAGGAAACAACCACAACAGGTTTCCCTTGGAGGGCATTAGTCAGTCTTTCCAGAGGAAACAACCACAACAGGTTTCCCTTGGAGGGCATAGTCAGTCTTTCCAGAGGAAACAACCACAACAGGTTTCACTTGGAGGGCATTAGTCAGTCTTTCCAGAGGAAACAACCACAACAGGTTTCCCTTGGAGGGCATAGTCAGTCTTTCCAGAGGAAACAACCACAACAGGTTTCACTTGGAGGGCATTAGTCAGTCTTTCCAGAGGAAACAACCACAACAGGTTTCCCTTGGAGGGCATTAGTCAGTCTTTCCAGAGGAAACAACCACAACAGGTTTCCCTTGGAGGGCATTAGTCAGTCTTTCCAGAGGAAACAACCACAACAGGTTTCCCTTGGAGGGCATTAGTCAGTCTTTCCAGAGGAAACAACCACAACAGGTTTCCCTTGGAGGGCATTAGTCTTTCCAGAGGAAACAACCACAACAGGTTTCACTTGGAGGGCATTAGTCTTTCCAGAGGAAACAACCACAACAGGTTTCCCTTGGAGGGCATAGTCAGTCTTTCCAGAGGAAACAACCACAACAGGTTTCCCTTGGAGGGCATTAGTCTTTCCAGAGGAAACAACCACAACAGGTTTGCCTTGGAGGGCATTAGTCTTTCCAGAGGAAACAACCACAACAGGTTTCACTTGGAGGGCATTAGTCTTTCCAGAGGAAACAACCACAACAGGTTTCCCTTGGAGGGCATTAGTCAGTCTTTCCAGAGGAAACAACCACAACAGGTTTCCCTTGGAGGGCATTAGTCTTTCCAGAGGAAACAACCACAACAGGTTTCCCTTGGAGGGCATTAGTCAGTCTTTCCAGAGGAAACAACCACAACAGGTTTCCCTTGGAGGGCATTAGTCTTTCCAGAGGAAACAACCACAACAGGTTTCCCTTGGAGGGCATTAGTCTTTCCAGAGGAAACAACCACAACAGGTTTCCCTTGGAGGGCATTAGTCTTTCCAGAGGAAACAACCACAACAGGTTTCCCTTGGAGGGCATTAGTCAGTCTTTCCAGAGGAAACAACCACAACAGGTTTCCCTTGGAGGGCATTAGTCTTTCCAGAGGAAACAACCACAACAGGTTTCCCTTGGAGGGCATTAGTCTTTCCAGAGGAAACAACCACAACAGGTTTCCCTTGGAGGGCATTAGTCTTTCCAGAGGAAACAACCACAACAGGTTTCCCTTGGAGGGCATTAGTCTTTCCAGAGGAAACAACCACAACAGGTTTCCCTTGGAGGGCATTAGTCTTTCCAGAGGAAACAACCACAACAGGTTTCCCTTGGAGGGCATTAGTCTTTCCAGAGGAAACAACCACAACAGGTTTCCCTTGGAGGGCATTAGTCTTTCCAGAGGAAACAACCACAACAGGTTTCCCTTGGAGGGCATTAGTCTTTCCAGAGGAAACAACCACAACAGGTTTCCCTTGGAGGGCATTAGTCTTTCCAGAGGAAACAACCACAAC
>NC_034181.2:10992133-11032133 GCF_002021735.2 Oncorhynchus kisutch
ACCCTGTTCTTCTTCCTCTGATTGGTGAAAACCCTGTTCTTCTTCCTCTGATTGGTGAAAACCCTGTTCTTCCTCCTCTGGTTGGTGAAAACCCTGTTCTTCTTCCTCAGATTGGTGAAAACCCTGTTCTTCTTCCTCTGATTGGTGAAAACCCTGTTCTTCCTCTGATTGGTGAAACCCTGTTCTTCTTCCTCTGATTGGTGAAAACCCTGTTCTTCTTCCTCTGATTGGTGAAAACCCTGTTCTTCTTCCTCTGATTGGTGAAAACCCTGTTCTTCTTCCTCTGATTGGTGAAAACCCTGTTCTTCTTCCTCTGATTGGTGAAAACCCTGTTCTTCCTCTGATTGGTGAAAACCCTGTTCTTCTTCCTCTGATTGGTGAAACCCTGTTCTTCTTCCTCTGATTGGTGAAAACCCTGTTCTTCTTCCTCTGATTGGTGAAAACCCTGTTCTTCTTCCTCTGATTGGTGAAAACCCTGTTCTTCTTCCTCTGATTGGTGAAAACCCTGTTCTTCCTCTGATTGGTGAAAACCCTGTTCTTCTTCCTCTGATTGGTGAAAACCCTGTTCTTCTTCCTCTGATTGGTGAAAACCCTGTTCTTCTTCCTCTGATTGGTGAAAACCCTGTTCTTCTTCCTCTGATTGGTGAAAACCCTGTTCTTCTTCCTCTGATTGGTGAAAACCCTGTTCTTCTTCCTCAGATTGGTGAAAACCCTGTTCTTCTTCCTCTGATTGGTGAAAACCCTGTTCTTCTTCCTCTGATTGGTGAAAACCCTGTTCTTCCTCTGATTGGTGAAAACCCTGTTCTTCTTCCTCTGATTGGTGAAAACCCTGTTCTTCCTCCTCTGGTTGGTGAAAACCCTGTTCTTCTTCCTCAGATTGGTGAAAACCCTGTTCTTCTTCCTCTGATTGGTGAAAACCCTGTTCTTCTTCCTCTGATTGGTGAAAACCCTGTTTTTCCTCCTCTGATTGGTGAAAACCCTGTTCTTCTTCCTCTGATTGGTGAAAACCCTGTTTTTCCTCCTCTGATTGGTGAAAACCCTGTTCTTCTTCCTCTGATTGGTGAAAACCCTGTTCTTCCTCTGATTGGTGAAAACCCTGTTCTTCTTCCTCTGATTGGTGAAAACCCTGTTCTTCTTCCTCTGATTGGTGAAAACCCTGTTCTTCTTCCTCTGATTGGTGAAAACCCTGTTCTTCTTCCTCTGATTGGTGAAAACCCTGTTCTTCTTCCTCTGATTGGTGAAAACCCTGTTCTTCTTCCTCTGATTGGTGAAAACCCTGTTCTTCTTCCTCTGATTGGTGAAAACCCTGTTCTTCTTCCTCTGATTGTTGAAAACCCTGTTCTTCTTCCTCTGATTGGTGAAAACCCTGTTCTTCTTCCTCTGATTGGTGAAAACCCTGTTCTTCTTCCTCTGATTGGTGAAAACCATGTTCTTCTTCCTCTGATTGGTGAAAACCCTGTTCTTCTTCCTCTGATTGGTGAAAACCCTGTTCTTCTTCCTCTGATTGGTGAAAACCCTGTTTTTCCTTTTTCATCTTAAGTACAGGAAACCCTTGCTATTTGCTTCCTCAGTCCTCTCTGAAGGTTCTATCAGTGCTCTTCCTCCCTCACCTCCGTGCTTAGATGTTTCAACGTCATATATTCCGATTAGAAACCACTGAGAAATACTGTTTGAAATCATAAGCTAGTTTGAAGTCTTGAATGCTCGTAGTGGAGATAGGTTTCAAGTCACTCATTTCTATTGGAAAATACTGGGAAACACTTTTTGAAATGGTAGCCTAGTCTGATGTCCGTCCATGGATCTTGATTGCTCACCGTGGAGATAGAAGATGGTACTAGTCAGGCAGCTGCCCATGGTGTAGAGACCTAGCACTGCTGCATATAGAACACACACACACTCAGCAGTAACATGAGCCCTACTCTACTGTAAGATTTATCCCAACCAAGAGAAGGTGACGACAGTGTCATATTAGCAAGTCGAATCTGTAGGCCTAATTTAAGCGTGACCTTTGACAGCCAGCGCTGTGTGACATAATCCTGTACTCAGAAAGACACAGAGGTTCTCAGGTTTCCCTGCTCTTTAATGTTCCTACCACGGCTAACCATCAAAAACAATGGGCCCTATTCGAACTTCATCGCTGAAGCATTACAGCTTGTGCGATGGAAATTTAAAGGTAACTTCTGATTGAGCCAATATATACAGGTTTACCATGAATGCAGTTTCCGCTAAAGCGGGAATGTTGCATTTAAATTTCAATCACGATGTATCCGCGATACGGATTGAATCGAGCCCTAACACTAGTTCTGCTATAATCAACTTGTTGTCAAAGAAAGATGGCACGTCAACAGTATAGAGTTATTATTATTATTATTATCATTGTTGTAGAGTATAGAGTTATTATTATTATTATTATCTTTGTTGTAGAGTATAGAGTTATTATTATTATCATTGTTGTAGAGTATAGAGTTATTATTATTATCATTGTTGTAGAGTATAGAGTTATTAACTGCAGAAAAAGTTAGGCATCGAGAGGGCCAACAACTCTACTTTGTGTCACCACAAAGCGAAAATGTATCTTTAGTTTCAGTTGAACAGCTGTGAGGTCGTCTACTCTCTGTTGTGGTTGAGAGTAGGAGAGGGGAAATGTGCTCTGTCTCTGCTGCTAAACACACTCTTCAGAGGAAGCTCACATTCACTTTGGGGTCACACCAAGACCAAGACCAGGGACCACGCCAAGACCTAGACCAGGGAACCCACCAAGACCTAGACCAGGGACCACACCAAGACCTAGACCAGGGAACACACCAAGACCTAGACCAGGGACCACACCAAGACCTAGACCAGGGACCACACCAAGACCTAGACCAGGGACCACACCAAGACCTAGACCAGGGACCACACCAAGACCTAGACCAGGGACCACACCAACACCTAGACCAGGGACCACACCAAGACCTAGACCAGGGACCACACCAGGACCTAGACCAGGGACCACACCAAGACCTAGACCAGGGACCACACCAAGACCTAGACCAGGGACCACACCAAGACCCGAGTCACACCAAGACCAGGGACCACACCAAGACCAGGGACCACACCAAGACCTAGACCAGGTACCACATCAAGACCCGAGTCACACCAAGACCAGGGGCCACACCAAGACCTAGACCAGGGACCACACCAAGACCTAGACCAGGGACCACACCAAGACCGAGACCAGGGACCACACCAAGACCCGAGTCACACTAAGACCAGGGGCCACATCAAGACCAGGGGCCACACCAAGACCTATACCAGGGACCACACCAAGACCTAGACCAGGGACCACACCAAGACCTAGACCAGGGACCACACCAAGACCTAGACCAGGGACCACACCAAGACCTAGACCAGGGACCACACCAACACCTAGACCAGGGACCACACCAAGACCTAGACCAGGGACCACACCAGGACCTAGACCAGGGACCACACCAAGACCTAGACCAGGGACCACACCAAGACCTAGACCAGGGACCACACCAAGACCCGAGTCACACCAAGACCAGGGACCACACCAAGACCAGGGACCACACCAAGACCTAGACCAGGTACCACATCAAGACCCGAGTCACACCAAGACCAGGGGCCACACCAAGACCTAGATCAGGGACCACACCAAGACCTAGACCAGGGACCACACCAAGACCGAGACCAGGGACCACACCAAGACCCGAGTCACACTAAGACCAGGGGCCACATCAAGACCAGGGGCCACACCAAGACCTATACCAGGGACCACACCAAGACCAGGGACCACACCAAGACCCGAGTCACACTAAGACCAGGTGCCACACCAAGACCAGGGGCCAATTCACCCTCCTACATTGTTGCTTCCCCTTCCTAATATACATACAGTTGAAGTCGGAAGTTTACATACACTTAGGTTGGAGTCATTAAAACTAGTCCACAAATGTCTTGTTAACAAACTATAGTTTTGGCAAGTCGGTTAGGACATCTACTTTGTGCATGACACAAGTCATTTTTCCAACAATTGTTTACAGACAGATTATTTCACTTATAATTCACTATCACAATTTCAGTGGGTCAGACGTTTACGTACACTAAGTTGACTGTGCCTTTAAACAGCTTGGAAAATTCCAGAAAATGATGTAATGGCTTTAGAAGCTTCTGAGGGGCTAATTGACATCATTTGAGTCAATTGGAGGTGTACCTGTGGATGTATTTCAAGGCCTACATTCAAACTCAGTCACTCTTTGCTTGACATCATGGGAAAATCAAAAGAAATCAGCCAAGACCTCAGATTTGTTTTTTTAGACATCCACAAGTCTGGTTCATCCTTGGGAGAAATTTCCAAATGCCTGAAGGTACCACATTCATCTGTACAAACAATAGTACGCAAGTATAAACACCATGGGACCATGCAGGCGTCATATCGCTCAGGAAGGAGACGCATTCTGTCTCCTAGAAATTAACGTACTTTGGTACGAAAAGTGCAAATCAATACCAGAACAACAGCAAAGGACCTTGTGAAGATGCTGGAGGAAACAGGTACAAAAGTATCTATATCCACAGTAAAACAAGTCCTATATCGACATAACCTGAAAGGCCGCTCGGCAAGGAAGAAGCCACTGCTCCAAAGAAATGTCCTCTGGTCTGATGAAACAAAAATAGAACTGTTTGGCCATAATGACCACCGTTATGTTTGGAGGAAAAAGGCGGAGGCTTGCAAGCTGAAGAACACCATCCCAACCGTGAAGCACGGGGGTGGCAGCATCATGTTGTGGGGGTGCTTTGCTGCAGGAGGGACTGGTGGACTTCACAAAATAGACGGCATCATAAGGAGAGAAAATTATGTGGATATATTGAAGCAACATCTCAAGACATCAGTCAGGAAGTTAAAGCTTGGTCGCAAATGGGTCTTCCAAATGGACAATGACCCCAAGCATACTTCCAAAGTTGTGGCAAAATGACTTAAGGACAACACGGTCAAGGTATTGGAGTGGCCAGCACAAAGCCCTGACCTCAATCCCATAGAACATTTGTGGGCAGAACTGAAAAAGCATGTGCGAGCAAGGAGGCCTACAAACTGACTCAGTTAACCAGCACTGTCTGGAAGAATGGGCCAAAATGCACCCAACTTATTGTGGGAATCTTGTGGAAGGCTACCTAAAACATTTGACCCAAGTTAAACAATTTAAAGGCAATGCTACCAAATACTAATTGAGAGTATGTAAACTTCTGTCAACTATTATTTTGACATTTCACATTCTTAAAATAAAGTGGTGATCCTAACTGACCTAAAACAGGGCATTTTTACTAGGATTAAATGTCAGGAATTGTGAAAAACTGAGTTTAAATGTATTTGGCTAAGGTGTATGTAAACATCCGACACAGAGAAAAAGAAATTAAGATCTGAAATACCAGTGTGGTGAGATTAAATGTCTGGAGGTGAAAGGGTGCCACCCTGACTGTCCTATTATTCTCTGCACCTGAAATACCACAAAGCCAGGTTGACCCTGTTAGAAGACATCCCCACCTAAAAGTTAAAGCCTGACTGACCGACCCTGCCTGACTGACCCCATTAGGAGAAACCCCAGATAAATGCTCAGGAACGTCCCTGTGCCATTAGTTACGTAATAGGAGACCAGTGTCATTTAACGTGAGAATGCAAACATTTGATTGTGCCAGACATGGTTTCCCATACACCTCAACTACTTGACCCTACTGATCAGTGATGTGCCATCATTCGCATCCGAACTGAAGCTCTACCCCAGGCTTCTCTACCTCTAGGAGATAACGGGGGCAGGTGGCAGTCACTTGAGTAGACTAGAGATTTACCAAGTTACTTTTTATGAAGATTAGACAACCGTGTCCAACTTGTTGATATAGAATAACTGTACGGTATGAAGTATTAAAACATGTCTCTGGCAGTTGTGTAATTACTTTGGTTATTTCAAAAACAATCCTGACCACACATAGGAATGATTATTTACCGGTGTAGAAACAGGCCTGGAGTCCTGTATACTACTGGAGATTAAAATGTTGTGATCCAGCGACACTGAACCATTTCTAGCTTTGCATTTTCTAGTCTTTACAGGAGGGTCTCCCCCTCAAGTCAAATGAGCAAAGCTTTATTTTTTTATCAGCTGTTGTGCTAGGGCAAAATCCAAAACCTGCACCCAGGGCAGGTCCCCGCAGATCGAGTGAAAGGACATGCTGAATGTTCGGCTTCTTGGAGAAAGCAATAGCCATTTAAAAGAAAACTGAATAAGCACGCTGTAGAATGTAGTGGAAATACCATGGCAAAAATAGTCAAGACACCCAAGCTTGCCTATTAGATGGTGCAGCTCTAGTCAATGGTAGTTTCAGTCCAACCTTCTCTGTACGACAGACCTCATGAGTGACAAACGAGATGCAATGCAAAGTTTTTTTTAATGCAGTAATTTAGCGCAACAAGGAGAGTGTAACAAAATTATACAGAGGAAAACCTACATGCTAAAACCGATAACATACAGAAGAGGCCAGAGCAGGATACACAAATAAATAAGTGTCTTTAGAGCGATCAGTCCCCATCCCCCAGCTAAATACAATGGACACAAAACTGGATGCATTCATTTCCCCGGGAACCCAACAATGTGTGGATAGATTAAGCAATCTTACAAAACCACTAGCAATCAAGTAGTGATGCCAAATTAAGATGTCAAGAACTACATCTCCCACAAGTCAATGCAGGATCACCCATTGTACAGACCTGCTGTAATAGAGGAGATTACGTGCTTAACTTCATTTTAAAAACACAAGGTAAACTAGTATTAGCCTGGTCACAGATTAGTTTGTACTGTAAAGACAAAATATAGCCATTGGCTCAACAGCACAAACAGATCTGGGAAAAGGCTATCACTTTGCCATCTATACATCAATATAAAGCATGATCTACTGTAGTCACTTAACACTACATGAAAATATGAGGGAGATCTATAGGTTGGATCATTAATTAATTGGGCCAATAGGGCTCACGTCAGACACTGATCAGCTGAGGGAACAGTTCATTGGCGAACACATCATCCCAGGATCCCTCAGAGCAGAGGGGGGAGGACATGTCACTGAACGGGGAAGGGGACCGCTCGTATCCGGAGTCGCTGTAGGTCTCAGTCAGGTAGGTACCCGTCTTCTCCAGGCCACCCAGGGCCAGGTCAGAGGTCGGCGAGACCACGGACAGGAAGTCATCCAACACCCCGTGACTCTCAGGGATGATGACCACTTCCTCCGGCTCGTCTTTGACACACACCACCTCGCAGACCTCCTCAGCCAAAGAGAAGACCTCCTCCATCTTTGTTACACTCTCCTCGTAATGCACTTCCTGCTGCCCAGGGGGAAGCGCCACCCCCTCCACAGGCTTGGTGTAGATGTGGTCAAAGTGGATCAGTTCATTAAGGGCCTCCAGCTTAACTGGTGTGGCCCCCAGAGCTGCAGGTGAGGGGGAAGGTACTCCTGCCCCCCCTCCGACCAGCAGCATCTCCTGCGCCTGGTTCTCCTGCTCACTACACTCCTTGAGGAACAGCTCTGGGTCAAGGATGTCCAGAATGCCCAGCAAGAGATCAGACTGGAGAAGGGCGAGAAGGAGAGAATTACAACTCTGAACAGAGGTAGAAGACCATAGTTGAGTCTATGGGTGGATCTGGAAATGGCCACCAATAAACAGGACTGGGACAAGAAGAACAAACTCTACTGGAAAAGCTCTTGGCAACACAAATCCAATCAATTACTATTCATTATAAAAAGTGCTGGTACATGGTTTCTTCTCCAATTGACAAAGCCCACGTCACACTACAAAATGTCAGTTTACGTTAGCCGTAGCAGACAAAAATGGTCTCACCTCAGAGTCTGTAGAGTCAGGACTATCTGTATCCATTGGGAAATCTTCAGATTTGGGCATTGCTGGGCCTGCACCTGCTGCGGAGGCACACATAGCCTGAGTACTGCAGACTCAGAAGACCCGATCCCCAAACCTGCATCAATCCCACTGGACTCCAACACCTGACCCTGAGGAGAGAGGGGTTATAACAGTCCATTTTAAAAATGTTGTTATTTGTCACATGCTCCAAATACAACCGGTGTAGTAGACTTACTGTGAAATGATTACTGACAAACCCTTAAACAATGCAGGTAAGAAAATAGAGTTGAAATATCTACTAAATAAACTAAAGTGGATACCGGGACCAAGTAAATGTGCAGATTAGTAGAGGTAATATTACTGATCCAAGGCTATAACAGATCTGACAGCCAACCAGGTGGCAACTTAGTTCACCCCCCACCCTCTGCATAAGTAGCAACTCCACAAATCCTCTTACCTCTTTGGCTTCCAGGGCGTCCAACCCCAGCCTCTGTCTCAGTTCCTCATTCTCGTTCACCAAGCCACATGTCTTTTGCTGTAAAAGCCTGTTCTCAACATGAAGTTTCTTGTTCTAGAGAAGGGGGAAAAAATGTGTGAACACCTCAGCCTAGCAGCCTTTTACACCATGACACGTTTACATGGTGGATATACATTTACCTCCAACTCCAACGCGAGAACTTGGTCTTCCAGGTCCCCCATTTTAGCTTTTTTTCTGTCTCTGGCTGTCTGGGCTGCAACTCTGTTCTTGAGTTTCCTGAAGAGGACAGACATTTGAAGCATTTTTTTTTTAGAAATTGCTGACAGAACAAATTGAACAGGAATGGCTTGTTAGTTATTGCACAATCAGCCGCCATATTCCTGCCACGCAGGCAGAACAGAACGAGTACAGCGCTGCTTCAAATATGAAAACCTGGGTCGGATCAGCTGACTGACTGTAGACTTCTCAAATCCGTTGATAAGCAATACCTGTTGATAGTCCGGCCGAGTTGTGTCTTTGGCCTACGAATCTACCTTATATTCTACATGTAGAACGTGCATGTTTTATTCTTAGCCTAGTTATTGGAAAGACAGAAGTTCATGGACTCCAGATGTGGGGAGAAGGGAGGAGCCGGATTCCGTTGGACAATCAATTCACCATTGCTCCCTTTTGGGTCACAAGATATTATCGCATTTGATTGCTAGATAATCATTAACATAAGCCTAGCCATGAACAATGTCACACTAAACAGCCCCTTGATGAAACTAACCTGCGAAGCTGCTTTTCTTCAGGACTCAAATGAGTGAGTCTCTGTCTTTTTCGCAGGGGTGGCCCAGTTGTCGAATTTGAGTCGGAATCCGAAGAATTGGCTTGGTTCGACGCAGATGAAGGCAAAACGACCGAAATGGACCGTCTGTAGCACTGTGTTGCGCTGGGAGAGCCATGCTGTTTCCCAGATATCAAGATGACTTTATGTCCCGCTGTCACCACGACCATCTTGTTTACCCTTATAGACCTATATCGCTTAGAAATATTAGGGAAGTTTTTTTCTTTTTTTTCTCAAAGAAACCTAAGGCTTCTCTCGGTCTTTCTATTCCCGTCAGTTCTCAAATATAAAAAGGAGTACCGCTCGCTATGTATTTCTACAGTCGTGGTGAAATGTGATTGGCTCTCAGAGGCTGTGATGCTAGTCTCTGATTTGTCATAGAGCTGATGTAATTAGCATTCCTCCCCTTTCCTGTTGGTCTCATTTCCAGTCCAGGCTACGACAGATATAGAGAAAGGACCTCTGCCTACGCTTGGCACTAATAACAAACCCGACCGTTAAAAATTCCCAATAAAAATAACTAGAGGCAAGTATTTTCACCCTGGTGTATTAGACTACCTTCTCTTTAGACACATTAAAATTCTGTTTCTAAATAGCAAATTAGTTTTCTTTTGGAGTACTTTCAGAATAGTTTACTTTATTCTAACGTTCTAACATTCTACTCAGTAGGCCTACATAATTGTTCTAATGTTCTAACATTCTACTCAGTAGGCCTACATCATTGTTCTAATGTTCTAACATTCTACTCAGTAGGCCTACATCATTGTTCTAACGTACTAACATTCTACTCAGTAGGCCTACATCATTGTTCTAATGTTCATAATTGTTCTAATGTTCTAACATTCTACTCAGTAGGCCTACATCATTGTTCTAATGTTCTAACATTCTACTCAGTAGGCCTACATCATTGTTCTAACGTTCTAACATTCTACTCAGTAGGCCTACATCATTGTTCTAACGTTCTAACATTCTACTCAGTAGGCCTACATCATTGTTCTAACGTTCTAACATTCTACTCAGTAGGCCTACATAATTGTTCTAATGTTCTAACATTCTACTCAGTAGGCCTACATCATTGTTCTAATGTTCATAATTGTTCTAACGTTCTAACATTCTACTCAGTAGGCCTACATAATTGTTCTAATGTTCTAACATTCTACTCAGTAGGCCTACATCATTGTTCTAATGTTCATAATTGTTCTAACGTTCTAACAGTCTACTCAGTAGGCCTACATAATTGCAGTTGTAAAAGAAGACTATTGCAATGGACAATTTTTTTTTATAGAGAAGTTATTGCAGAAAGTTGCATCAGGTGTTTTCACCACTGTCTCTGAATCCCCCCCCCATTGGTTTCTCCTTCATCATTCAATAGTACATGCTGTTTGTAAATGTATATTGAATTTAGATTACCTGCCTGCCATTGTACAACTGCAATCCATCTCACTCATGTTGTGTGTGTGTGGCATTCAGGTCAAATAATGAAAAAGAACAGTTTTGCAGCATGGCATTGACTTGGTTTGGATCATACAGGTCAATACTATGGGAATGTTTATGACATGTTTTTGTCTTTTTATTCGCCAGGCCTTATTTGCATGCAGTACATATTGTCTGTTCTATGTCATGTCTCACCGGTATGTTGAAGGTATGTTTACAGTGCATTTGGAAAGTATTTAGTCCCCTTCATGGCACCTGATCTCAATGTTGAGTCACATAGCAAAGGCTCGGACTACTTATGTAATTAAGGTATATTTGTTTGATTGATGAGGAAAACAATACATTTTATATTTATTTTTAATAAGGCCGTAACGTAACAAAAAAGTGGAAAAAGTCAAGGGGTCTGAATACTTTCCAAATGGACTATATGGTGCAATGAGGAGGAACATCAGTTTGGTTTTTCCGCCATACCTTTCCCAGTAGTCTGACATCTTTAGCATTCCTTTAGTGAAGAAAGTGTGGCTTGGAATACAGACAATTTGTTAAAGGCCCAATGCAGCCGTTTTTATCTCAATATCAAATCATTTCTGGGTAACAATTAAGTACCTACCATTAAATTAAAATGGTCAAAAAGAAACAAAAATAGCTTCTTATAAAAGAGACATTTCCCAAACAAACAATTTTGCCAGGACTGTCTGGTCTGAGTGGCAGAGGGGTTTGAACTCTCTTTCTTATTGGTCTATTAACTCATTTACTACCCAGTGATCTCACCAAAACAGGCTGACATTTCAGACGGTCTTTTCAAACAGCTCTCACACTAAAATGCATTATGTTAATTTTCACAATTCCACAGGATTATTCCAACATTTACATTTGAGTCATTTAGCAGATGCTCTTATCCAGGGAAAATCACATTTTTTGACCGCACTGGGCCTTTAAAGCTATGTTTTGCAACTTTCCACACACTGACACTGTGTACACACGCACACACACACACACACACACACACACACACACACACACACACACACACACACACACACACACACACACACACACACACACACACACACACACACACACACACACTCTTGTGTTGGGATTTCATCATCCAACTGCAACAAGATGTTCAGCCTCTGATCTCTGTCCATGGAATAGACGGAATTCTCCAGAATGTTCTGTTTACTTCCTTTTTTTAAATGTTTTGATAATACAGACCACTTCTCTCTCTGTATTGTCTATTCCTTGTTGTGCTTTTGACAGTCTGAAATTCATTTTCATTGTTATAAAATGACTGTCATGTATTGTTACATATATCATTTCTGAATATGTGATCTTTGTTATGTGATTTCTTCATTGTCCATTCAGTTGTATGTATTAATAGAAAACGGACTAAATGTAGACCTCAATCAATGATTTGTTTGTTATTTACCAGCAGAATGAAATGCAAAAAGCCCACACAGCCTACTATCACATATTGTGTTGGGTTTTGTTTCCAGTGTCAGTGGCTATTCACTGTGTTTCAGAGAACAATGTAGGCCTAAACTCTGACTATGTTCAATCAATCAAATGGTTTTTACATCAGCTGTTGTCACAAAGAGCTTTACAGACACCCAGCCTAAAACCCCAGAGAGCTTTACAGACACCCAGCCTAAAACCCCAGAGAGCTTTACAGACACCCAGCCTAAAACCCCAGAGAGCTTTACAGACACCCAGCCTAAAACCCCAGAGAGCTTTACAGACACCCAGCCTAAAACCCCAGAGAGCTTTACAGACACCCATCCTAAAACCCCAGAGAGCAAGCAATGCAGATGTACAGTTGGAAGTCGGAAATTTACATACACCTTAGCCAAATACATTTAAACTCAGTTTTTCACAATTCCTGACATTTAATCCTAGTAAATATTTCCTGTTTTAGGTCAGTTAGGATCACCACTTCATTTTAAGAATGTGAAATGTCAGAATAATAGTAGAATAATGATTTATTTCAGCTTTTATTTCTTTCATCACATTCCCAGTGGGTCAGAAATGTACATGCTCTCAATGAGTATTTGGTAGCATTGCCTTTAAACCGTTTAACTTGGGACAAACGTTTCAGGTAGCCTTCCACAAGTTTCCCACAATAAGTTTTGTGAATTTTGGCCCATTCCTCCTGACAGAGCTGGTGTAACTGAGTCAGGTTTGTAGGCCTCCTTACTTGAACACGCTTTTTCAGTTCTGCCCACACATTTTCTATAGGATTGAGGTCAGGGCTTTGTGATGGCAACTCCAATACCTTGACTTTGTTGTCCTTAAGCCATTTTGCCACAACTTTGGAAGTATGCTTGGGGTCATTGTCCATTTGGAAGACCCATTTGCGACCAAGCTTTAACTTCCACTTAGTGTATGTAAACTTCTGACCCACTGGCATTGTGATACAGTGAATTATAAGTGAAATAATCTGTCTGTAAACAATTGTTGGAAAGATTACTTGTGTCGTGCACCAAGTAGATGTCCTAAACGACTTGCCGAAACTATAGTTTATTAACAAGAAATTTATGGAGTGGTTGAAAATTACTTTTAATGACTCCAACCTAAGCTTATGTCAAATTCCGACTTCAACTGTATCTAAAGCAGATGTGGTTTACAGGGTGGAGTTCTGCCCCTGTGTATGTCACCTCAATGGTGCTGGAAACAGGAACTGCTAGAGAAAACAGGCTGTTAACGTAGCTTTACAACCCACTGGCGAATTAACATCTGACAAGTGAGCGTTCATATAGACCAGTCTCTTCTTTGGTGTTCTCATGTTTACACATCGTTAGGGAGAAAAATCAGGATGCACTGTCTGAGGCTTCTGTTACTCACAACGACTATTAAAATAGATATTTCTTTCTGTGCACTTTAACCCGTTCAATGTGAGTCAAGCAAATCATTTATATCTCATTAGATGTTGAAATAAGATGTAGCTTATCATCATTTTGTCACTTGATCAGGGATTTTATGTTACAGAATCACCATGTCCTGATGTGTATTTTCAATGTGAGTCTATGGCTGCATTTACACAGGCTGCCCAAATTCGGATATTTTTCTACTAATTGGTCTTTTGACCAATTACATAAGATATTTTCGCGTCAGATCTTTTTCAGAGCTGACCTGATTGGTCAAAATACCAATTAGTGGGAAAAAAAGACCAGAATTAGGCTGCCTGTGTAAGCGCAGCCCATGTAATGTTATACAAGACAAAGCGGACCATATGAGTAGCCTTACACTTGTCAGTGGTGTAAAGTACTTAAGTAAAAATACTTTAAGTACTACTTAAGTAGTTTTTTGGGGTACCTGTACTTTATTTTACTATTTATATTTCTGACAACTTTGACTTTTTCTTCACTACATTCCTAAAGAAAATAACGTACTTTTTTACTCTGGACATTTTCCCTGACAACCAAAAGTAATCGTTACATTTTGAATGCTTAGCAGGACAGGAAAATGGTCCAATTCACACACTTATCAAGAGAACATCCCTGGTCATCCCTACTGCCTCTGATCTGGCGGACTCACTAAACACACATGCTTCTTTGTAAATTATGTCTGAGTGTTGGAGTGTGCCCCTAGATATCTGTAAATTATGTCTGAGTGTTGGAGTGTGGCCCTAGATATCCGTAAATTATGTCTGAGTGTTGGAGTGTGGCCCTAGATATCTGTAAATTATGTCTGAGTGTTGGAGTGTGGCCCTAGATATCTGTAAATTATGTCTGAGTGTTGGAGTGTGGCCCTAGATATCTGTAAATTATGTCTGAGTGTTGGAGTGTGGCCCTAGATATCTGTAAATTATGTCTGAGTGTTGGAGTGTGGCCCTAGATATCTGTAAATTATGTCTGAGTGTTGGAGTGTGGCCCTAGATATATGTAAATTATGTCTGAGTGTTGGAGTGTTGCCCTAGATATCTGTAAATTATGTCTGAGTGTTGGAGTGTGGCCCTAGATATCTGTAAATTATGTCTGAGTGTTGGAGTGTGGCCCTAGATATCTGTAAATTATGTCTGAGTGTTGGAGTGTGGCCCTAGATATCTGTAAATTATGTCTCTGAGTGTTGGAGTGTGGCCCTAGATATCCGTAAATTATGTCTGAGTGTTGGAGTGTGGCCCTAGATATCTGTAAATTATGTCTGAGTGTTGGAGTGTGGCCCTAGGTGTTGGAGTGTGGCCCTAGATATCTGTAAATTATGTCTGAGTGTTGGAGTGTGGCCCTAGATATCCGTAAATTATGTCTGAGTGTTGGAGTGTGGCCCTAGATATCTGTAAATTATGTCTGAGTGTTGGAGTGTGGCCCTAGGTGTTGGAGTGTGGCCCTAGATATCTGTAAATTATGTCTGAGTGTTGGAGTGTGGCCCTAGATATCTGTAAATTATGTCTGAGTGTTGGAGTGTGGCCCTAGATATCTGTAAATTATGTCTCTGAGTGTTGGAGTGTGGCCCTAGATATCCGTAAATTATGTCTGAGTGTTGGAGTGTGGCCCTAGATATCTGTAAATTATGTCTGAGTGTTGGAGTGTGGCCCTAGGTGTTGGAGTGTGGCCCTAGATATCTGTAAATTATGTCTGAGTGTTGGAGTGTGGCCCTAGGTGTTGGAGTGTGGCCCTAGATATCTGTAAATTATGTCTGAGTGTTGGAGTGTGGCCCTAGGTGTTGGAGTGTGGCCCTAGATATCTGTAAATTATGTCTGAGTGTTGGAGTGTGGCCCTAGGTGTTGGAGTGTGGCCCTAGGTGTTGGAGTGTGGCCCTAGGTGTTGGAGTGTGGCCCTAGGTGTTGGAGTGTGGCCCTAGGTGTTGGAGTGTGGCCCTAGGTGTTGGAGTGTGGCCCTAGGTATCTGTAAATTCAAAAAACAAGAAAATCTTGCCGTCTCGTTTGCTTAAAATAAGGAATTTGAAATGATTTACACTTTTACTTTTGATAGTTAAGTATATTTTAGCAATTACATTTACTTTTTACACTTAACTATATTTAAAACCAAATACTTTTAGACATTTACTCAATTAGTATTTTACTGTGTGACTCACTTTTACTTGAGTCATTTTCTATGAAGCTATCTTCACTTTTACTCAAGTATGACAATTGGGTACTTTTTCCACCATTGACGAGTAAGAATGTTATAAATCCCTGTATCGCTATTGATAGATTGGTTGTCTTTAACTTGGGAAGTTATTGAGGGACTCCCCCCCCCCCCCGTTATGTGAGCTGGCGAGAGATGAGTGTCACATGTAGTTTCTGTAAAGTGAGTGATTTCTATTCTATAAGTATTCATATAAAAGAGGTTCTGTTGAAATACATAAGACAACATTGTATGTAAACCTCAGTCCTGTTTCTGTAGCGTAAGGCAGCTTGATGTGTATGTAGTTTCTCCTAGACAGAACGCTAGTCTGAGCCCTTAGCCAAACCAAAGACACTAAACTGTCACGCGCACTAGTACATGTCATGAATATACAGCACATCCTGTATGGGATCCTAGATATCCTGCCGCTCGGCCCCACCACCACCCCCGGGGTATCTATCTGGATTAGCTACTATTTCGGTCGTGGTTTGGGAAAGTAAATAAAGACGAACCAAAGGTAAAACTGCAAAAAGGCTGAAGAGTTCCAGTGAAGAGTATTTTCAAAACTACAGGTAGGTATTTAGCATGATATATTTCTTCTTGAGAACGACTCATAGTTGCAGTTATATGTAAACCTGAGATGTGTGTCTTTCGTTCAATTTGACAGCCCAAGTTTTAACTCATATTTTCATGTGAAAAAATTGCATTGATATATCCATGAGAGATTGGTGTTAAATTAGAAGATTCAGTGCATTCTGATAATTGTGTGTTTAGGAGATTTTACAGGGTTAACCGAAGCACAATTAGGCCAGCGTGTTGTGTGAGGGGATACAGTACTATATAGATAAAGGAGTGGTTCTAAGAACTCTCTTTACTCAACACTCACTGTATTTGTTTAGCCTAATGATCCAGGGTTTGGTTCATCTAGAGAGAGGGGCACTGAGAGGTACAGTGTCCAAAGTAAACCTAGTGACTGTAGCTCCCAAACCGCACCAGACCCAGCCAATGTAATCACTATGTACAAGCATCAGGAGGGAGGGAAGGAGGTAGGGAGATACCCCAACCCTGTCCGGAACACACCAGAGGCAGACCTTATATGATTAGGGGGTTAGGGGTTGTGAATTACAGATCTCTGTTCATATAGGCTTAGTTATCCCACATAATAACCCCCAGAGAGGGGGAGTGTACAAGGCACTTAGTTATCCCACATAATAACCCCCAGAGAGGAGGAGTGTACAAGGCACTTAGTTATCCCACATAATAACCCCCAGAGAGGAGGAGTGTACAAGGCACTTAGTTATCCCACATAATAACCCCCAGAGAGGGGGAGTGTACAAGGCACTTAGTTATCCCACATAATAACCCCCAGAGAGGGGAAGTGTACAAGGCACTTAGTTATCCCACATAATAACCCCCGGAGAGGGGGAGTGTACAAGGCACTTAGTAATCCCACATAATAACCCCCGGAGAGGGGGAGTATACAAGGCACTTAGTTATCCCACATAATAACCCCCAGAGAGGAGTGTACAAGGCACTTAGTTATCCCACATAATAACCCCCAGAGAGGGGGAGTACAAGGCACTTAGTTTCCCACATAATAACCCCCAGAGAGGGGGAGTATACAAGGCACTTAGTTTCCCACATAATAACCCCCAGAGAGGGGGAGTGTACAAGGCACTTAGTTATCCCACATAATAACCCCCAGAGAGGAGTGTACAAGGCACTTAGTTATCCCACATAATAACCCCCAGAGAGGGGGAGTATACAAGGCACTTAGTTATCCCACATAATAACCCCCAGAGAGGGGGAGTATACAAGGCACTTAGTTATCCCACATAATAACCTCCAGAGAGGAGGAGTGTACAAGGCACTTAGTTATCCCACAGAATAACCCCCAGAGAGGGGGAGTGTACAAGGCACTTAGTTATCCCACATAATAACCCCCAGAGAGGGGGAGTGTACAAGGCACTTAGTTATCCCACATAATAACCCCCAGAGAGGGGGAGTGTACAAGGCACTTAGTTATCCCACATAATAACCCCCAGAGAGGGGGAGTGTACAAGGCACTTAGTTATCCCACATAATAACCCCCAGAGAGGGGGAGTGTACAAGGCACTTAGTTATCCCACATAATAACCCCCAGAGAGGAGGAGTGTACAAGGCACTCAGTAATCCCACATAATAACCCCCAGAGAGGAGGAGTGTACAAGGCATTTATGTTAATTTATAACCTTCAGAGAGCACAAGGCATACATCATAGTTCTGTTCCATTCCAGAACACTTATGGGTTCCAGATGGTGATGCAACTGTGCTGTAACATTCTCCCTCATTTTCCAGCTAAGCAGCATTGTGTGGAAGTTATATTGCACAGTAAAAATGAACATGTTTTTTTGTGTTAAAGTTTCTAATAAACTATTAAAAAAGACTAAATCAGACCACAACAACCATCCAATAAACAGACAAACTGTAACGGAATTCCTCTTCTTCAGAGGAGGAGTCGCAAGGATCAGACCAATGTGCAGCGTGGTAAGTGTCCATAATGATATATTTAATAGATCAACTGAACAAAAGTACAAACAACCGAAACAGTCCCGTATGGTGAAAACACTAACACAGGATCCAACCACCCACAAAACACAATAGAAAACAGGCTACCTAAATATGGCTCCCAATCAGAGACAACGACTGACACCTGCCTCTGATAGAGAACCATACTAGGCCAAACACATAGAAGATAACAACAGAACAAAACATAGAAAAACAACATAGAATGGCCACCCCAACTCACGCCCTGACCAACTAAAATAAAGACATAAAAAAGGAACTAATGTCAGAACGTGATACAAACACTCATTCCAACTCTGAAAAAGATCACCATGCAAATCAAAATCAATATTTTATTTGTCACATGCGCCAAATACAACAGGTTTCACCTTGCAGTGAAATGCTTACTTTACAAGCCCTTAACCAACAGTGCAGTTCAAGAAATAAAGTTAATCAAATATTTACTAAATAAAATCAAGTTAGTGACTCAAGTACTGAGTCAATGTGGAGGCTATATACAGGGGGGTACCGGTACTGAGTCAATGTGGAGGCTATATACAGGGGGGTACCGGTACTGAGTCAATGTGGAGGCTATATACAGGGGGGTACCGGTACTGAGTCAATGTGGAGGCTATATACAGGGGGGTACCGGTACTGAGTCAATGTGGAGGCTATATACAGGGGGTACCAGTACAGAGTCAATGTGGAGGCTATATACAGGGGGTACCGGTACTGAGTCAATGTGGAGGCTATATACAGGGGGGTACCGGTACTGAGTCAATGTGGAGGCTATATACAGGAGGTACCGGTACAGAGTCAATGTGGAGGCTATATACAGGAGGTACCAGTACTGAGTCAATGTGGAGGCTATATACAGGGGGTACCGGTACAGAGTCAATGTGGAGGCTATATACAGGGGGTACCGGTACTGAGTCAATGTGGAGGCTATATACAGGAGGTACCGGTACAGAGTCAATGTGGAGGCTATATACAGGAGGTACCAGTACTGAGTCAATGTGGAGGCTATATACAGGGGGTACCGGTACAGAGTCAATGTGGAGGCTATATACAGGGGGTACCGGTACTGAGTCAATGTGGAGGCTATATACAGGGGGTACCAGTACAGAGTCAATGTGGAGGCTATATACAGGGGGTACCGGTACTGAGTCAATGTGGAGGCTATATACAGGGGGGTACCGGTACTGAGTCAATGTGGAGGCTATATACAGGAGGTACCGGTACAGAGTCAATGTGGAGGCTATATACAGGAGGTACCAGTACTGAGTCAATGTGGAGGCTATATACAGGGGGTACCGGTACAGAGTCAATGTGGAGGCTATATACATGGGGTACCAGTACAGAGTCAATGTGGAGGCTATATACAGGGGGTACCGGTACTGAGTCAATGTGGAGGCTATATACAGGAGGTACCGGTACAGAGTCAATGTGGAGGCTATATACAGGAGGTACCAGTACTGAGTCAATGTGGAGGCTATATACAGGGGGTACCGGTACAGAGTCAATGTGGAGGCTATATACAGGGGGTACCGGTACTGAGTCAATGTGGAGGCTATATACAGGGGGTACCGGTACAGAGTCAATGTGGAGGTTATATACAGGGGGTACCGGTACCGAGTCAATGTGGAGGCTATATACAGGTGGTACCGGTACTGAGTCAATGTGGAGGCTATATACAGGGGGTACCAGTACTGAGTCAATGTGGAGGCTATATACAGGGGGTACCGGTACAGAGTCAATGTGGAGGCTATATACAGGGGGTACCGGTACAGAGTCAATGTGGAGGCTATATACATGGGGTACCAGTACAGAGTCAATGTGGAGGCTATATACATGGGGTACCGGTACTGAGTCAATGTGGAGGCTATATACAGGAGGTACCAGTACTGAGTCAATGTGGAGGCTATATACAGGGGGTAAAGGTACAGAGTCAATGTGGAGGCTATATACAGGGGGTACCGGTACAGAGTCAATGTGGAGGCTATATACAGGGGGTACCGGTACAGAGTCAATGTGGAGGCTATATACAGGGGGTACCGGTACTGAGTCAATGTGGAGGCTATATACAGGGGGTACCAGTACTGAGTCAATGTGGAGGCTATATACATGGGGTACCAGTACAGAGTCAATGTGGAGGCTATATACAGGGGGTACCGGTACTGAGTCAATGTGGAGGCTATATACAGGGGTACCAGTACTGAGTCAATGTGGAGGCTATATACATGGGGTACCAGTACTGAGTCAATGTGGAGGCTATATACAGGGGGTACCGGTACAGAGTCAATGTGGAGGCTATATACAGGGGGTACCGGTACAGAGTCAATGTGGAGGCTATATACAGGGGGTACCGGTACAGAGTCAATGTGGAGGCTATATACATGGGGTACCAGTACTGAGTCAATGTGGAGGCTATATACATGGAGTACCGGTACTGAGTCAATGTGGAGGAAATATACAGGGGGTACCGGTACTGAGTCAATGTGCGGGGGTACATCATTTGTAAAGTGACTATGCATATATAATAAACAGCGAGTAGCAGCAGTGTAAAAACAAAGGGGGGGGGGGGGGTCAATGTAAATAGTCCGGTGGCCATTTGATTAGTTGAGTTGTTCAGCATTCTTATGGCTTGGGGGTAGAAGCTGTTAAGGAGCCTTTTGGTCCTAGACTCGGCGCTCTGGTACCGTTTGCCATGCGGTAGCAGAGAGAACAGTCTATGACTTGGGTGGCTGGAGACTCTGACAATTTTTTGGGCCTTCCTCTGACACCGCCTAGTATATAGGTCCTGGATGGCAGGAAGCTTGGCCCCAGTGATGTACTGGGCCGTACGCACTACCCTCTGTAGCACCTTCCGGTCAGATGCCGAGCAGCATGTGTTCTAATGTCACATAATAGAAGTAAAAAGCTGTCCCAAAAAGGTAGGCCTATTTTAAGGCTAAGTTATCAAGCAGGTTATTGTACATATCTGGCTTCCCACAAACCCATATTAAGTATATACTCAGAATTACATTTGTTTCAGTGGGTGTGTCAGAGTGTTGCAAGAGAAATACAGAAATATTGTGACAAACAGAAATAGAAATAGAAAGAAAAACAGACAGAAAATAAGCAAAAGACAGAGAAGAACAGACAGAAACATTCAGAAAGACAGAGAGCAACAGAGAGAAACATTCAGAAAGACAGAGAGCAACAGAGAGAAACATTCAGAAAGACAGAGAGCAACAGAGAGAAACATTCAGAAAGACAGAGAGCAACAGAGAGAAACATTCAGAAAGACAGAGAGCAACAGAGAGAAACATTCAGAAAGACAGAGAGCAACAGAGAGAAACATTCAGAAAGACAGAGAGCAACAGAGAGAAACATTCAGAAAGACAGAGAGCAACAGAGAGAAACATTCAGAAAGACAGAGAGCAACAGAGAGAAACATTCAGAAAGACAGAGAGCAACAGAGAGAAACATTCAGAAAGACAGAGAGCAACAGAGAGAAACATTCAGAAAGACAGAGAGCAACAGAGAGAAACATTCAGAAAGACAGAGAAGAACAGACAGAAACATTCAGAAAGACAGAGAGCAACAGAGATAAACATTCAGAAAGACAGAGAGCAACAGACAGAAACATTCAGAAAGACAGAGAGCAACAGAGAGAAACATTCAGAAAGACAGAGAGCAACAGAGAGAAACATTCAGAAAGACAGAGAAGAACAGACAGAAACATTCAGAAAGACAGAGAGCAACAGAGAGAAACATTCAGAAAGACAGAGAGCAACAGAGAGAAACATTCAGAAAGACAGAGAGCAACAGAGAGAAACATTCAGAAAGACAGAGAGCAACAGAGAGAAACATTCAGAAAGACAGAGAGCAACAGAGAGAAACATTCAGAAAGACAGAGAGCAACAGACAGAAACATTCAGAAAGACAGAGAGCAACAGAGAGAAACATTCAGAAAGACAGAGAGCAACAGAGAGAAACATTCAGAAAGACAGAGAGCAACAGAGAGAAACATTCAGAAAGACAGAGAGCAACAGAGAGAAACATTCAGAAAGACAGAGAGCAACAGAGAGAAACATTCAGAAAGACAGAGAGCAACAGAGAGAAACATTCAGTAAGACAGAGAGCAACAGAGAGAAACATTCAGAAAGACAGAGAAGAACAGACAGAAACATTCAGAAAGACAGAGAGCAACAGAGATAAACATTCAGAAAGACAGAGAGCAACAGAGAGAAACATTCAGAAAGACAGAGAGCAACAGAGAGAAACATTCAGAAAGACAGAGAGCAACAGAGAGAAACATTCAGAAAGACAGAGAGCAACAGAGAGAAACATTCAGAAAGACAGAGAGCAACAGAGAGAAACATTCAGAAAGACAGAGAGCAACAGAGAGAAACATTCAGAAAGACAGAGAGCAACAGAGAGAAACATTCAGAAAGACAGAGAGCAACAGAGAGAAACATTCAGAAAGACGAGAGAGCAACAGAGAGAAACATTCAGAAAGACAGAGAGCAACAGAGAGAAACATTCAGAAAGACAGAGAGCAACAGAGAGAAACATTCAGAAAGACAGAGAGCAACAGAGAGAAACATTCAGAAAGACAGAGAGCAACAGAGAGAAACATTCAGAAAGACAGAGAGCATCAGAGAGAAACATTCAGAAAGACAGAGAGCAACAGAGAGAAACATTCAGAAAGACAGACAGAAGAACAGAGAGAAACATTCAGAAAGACAGAGAGCAACAGAGAGAAACATTCAGAAAGACAGAGAGCAACAGAGAGAAACATTCAGAAAGACAGAGAGCAACAGAGAGAAACATTCAGAAAGACAGACAGAAGAACAGAGAGAAACATTCAGAAAGACAGACAGAAGAACAGAGAGAAACATTCAGAAAGACAGAGAGCAACAGAGAGAAACATTCAGAAAGACAGAGAAGAACAGACAGAAACATTCAGAAAGACAGAGAGCAACAGAGAGAAACATTCAGAAAGACAGAGAGCAACAGAGAGCAACATTCAGAAAGACAGAGAGCAACAGAGAGAGAAACTGAGGAACTGCGAAACTGTGACGCGGCTGGGAAGGTTTCAGTCATTATAAACACCATAGCAGGTGTGTGCTGCCGTACAGCGTGATCAGGAAGTGGGTAAACATCATTGCCCCATCACTGCCCCCTTTCCCCCCACAGCTGGACACTGTCCCATCTTTAAAAAGATGGGGATAGAGAGAGATGGAGAAAGAGAGAAAGACAGAGATACTGGTGTAAATACATTGAGAAAAGAGAGAGATACAGAGAGGAAGACAGAAAAAGCAAGACAGTGATGATCCGGAAGCAAGACGGAAAGAAAGGGCTGGGGAGGCTCCATTCAGGGTAAACAGTATGGTAGAATCTATACTAGGTATGATCAGGAGGTGTTTAAACACTAAACATCATGGCCCCATCACCACTGTCCAGGACAGGCTTTATCAGGGTGTGACGCTGATCACCACTATTGTCTAATCCAACACTGGAAACTAGCTAACGGTGCTGGAGGCCAGGACACGCCCTGCTAGGCACACATGGGCGTCAATGTTTACCAATGAGACTACAGATCCCGCATCCACTACCGAGACTGTTATAACCAGGCTTACCTGGAATACTGCACTGTGTAGGTCAATGTAGATACAGACAAAGCAAAACTATAGGCTACAACAAACCTTTTTCATTGCTAGAAAATAATGGATGACTGTGTGTTCACGCTCTCAATAGCCGATGTGAGCAAGACCTTTAAACAGGTCAACATTCACAAAAGCCGCGGGGCCAGACGCATTACTAAGAAGGAAAAGGTAACTGAACTGAACGACTATCGCCTCGTAGCACTCACTTCTGTCACCATGAAGTGCTTTGGGAGACTAGTCAAGGATCATGTCACCTCCAGTTTACCTGTCACCCTAGACCCACTTCAATTTGCATACCGCCCAGTGTAATTGGGTCCTGGACTTCCTGACGGGCCGCCCCCAGGTGGTGAAGGTAGGAAACAACATCTCCACTTCGCTGATCCTCAACAGTGGGGCTTCACAAGGGTGCGTGCTCAGCCCACTCTTGTACTATCTCTTCACCTATGACCGCGTGGACATGCAGGCCTCCAACTTGGTCATGAAGTTTGCAGACAACACAACAGTGGTAGGCTTGATCACCAACAATGACGAGACAGGCTATAGGGAGGAGGTGAGGTCAACGTAAATAGTCTGGATGGCCATTAGATTAATTGCACAGCAGTCTTATAGCTGGGACAGCAGTCTTATAGCTGGGACAGCAGTCTTATAGCTGGGACAGCAGTCTTATAGCTGGGACAGCAGTCTTATAGCTTGGACAGCAGTCTTATAGCTTGGACAGCAGTCTTATAGCTGGGACAGCAGGCTTAGAGCTTGGATAGCAGTCTTATAGCTGGGACAGCAGTCTTATAGCTGGGACAGCAGTCTTAGAGCTTGGATAGCAGTCTTATAGCTGGGACAGCAGTCTTATAGCTTGGACAGCAGTCTTAGAGCTTGGGGGTAGAAGCACTACTACAATCAGCACAACTGCTGGTTCATTTTGACCAAGACCAAGACATCATTTTGTCATGTGACTCCTCGCCCTATGGGGTCGGGGCAGTACTCTGTCATCAGACAGAGGAAGGGTCAGAGAAACCCATCGGATTCGCCACACGCACGCTGACGAGTGCTGAGAAGGGTTATTCACAGTCAGACAAGGAAGGTCTGGCCATAGTTTTTGCTGTGAAAAGCTTTCATCAGGTCCTCTATGGCTGTCATTTCACCATATGCACTGACCACAAACCACTGATGAGCAATTTCAGTGAATCAAGATGCATTCCTCCCATGGCTTCAGCAAGGATACAACGCTGTGCCCTCACACTGTCAGCTTACCAGTACACTATAGTGTACAGAGCGGGGAAGGACAATGCAAACGCAGACATGCTCAGCCGTCTCCCGCTACCAGAGATGCCCGTCACAACTGTGGTGCCTCCCAAGACAATTTTCCTAATGGAGAGAATGTCAAACAGATCAACCAGTGGACAGACCGGGATCCTATCCTGGCCCAACCGAAAATGATCCTTATGCAGGGTTAGCCTCCCGTCGTAGAGGATGAGGGACTGAGGCCTTGTGCAAAGCGCAAAACTGAGCTGAGTGTGCAGGACGGCTGCATACTCTTGGGGGTCCATAGTGGTTGTTCTGCCCCCTGGCCGTGTACAAGTCATGGATGAGATCCTTGAGGCTCATCTAGGGGCCTCCCGGAGGAAAGGTTTAGCCAGATCTGACATCTGGCGGCCTAACATGGATCAGGATGTAGAAAACAAAGTGAAATCATGTTCTGAGTGCCAGATCAACCAGAAGATGGCCCCGCCTGCGCCGATACATCTGTGGGAATGGCCTGACTGCCGTGGTCCAGGCTGCACATAGACTTAGAGAGTAGATTCGCATAAAGCATGTTACTCAAACCATGACTGATGTAATACGTCACACCGCATACTGGCATGTCGATATGGTAAATGTGCAGTATATCATATTACTGCACGGTATTTTGATTGGGGACCAAGAAACACAAGGAAAAGATATTGCATTGAAGAATGACATTATAATTAGTTGTCCCAAACAGTTCTCCTTTTAAGCATCCATCTGATCAGATAATGATGCGGTACCTAACCGCTCTAGTGCAGCATCATTGTCTAATGCAACACTGTGGCAAAAAAATAGAAAATTATGCTCTCTCTTATCGTGTTATAACAGACACGGCCACTTCCCCAAATGGCTATAAAGACATAACTATCATGATAGGATGGTTTGAAGGGAATTCAGCTCCTTCTTCTCACCTCACACTGTCCCTAGTGTGAACCTGCACATTGATCTGGTGCTGCTACTTCCTGTATATAGCTCCACAGTGATCTGGTACTGGTTCTTCCTGTATATAGCTCCACAGTGATCTGGTACTGGTTCTTCCTGTATATAGCTCCACAGTGATCTGGTACTGCTACTTCCTGTATATAGCTCCACAGTGATCTGGTACGGGTACTTCCTGTATATAGCTCCACAGTGATCTGGTACTGGTACTTCCTGTATATAGCTCCACATTCATCTGGTAGTGGTACTACCTGTATATAGCTTCACAGTGATCTGGTACTGGTACTCCCTGTATATAGCTCCACAGTGATCTGGTACTGGTACTTCCTGTATATAGCACCACATTCATCTGGAAGTGGTACTCCCTGTATATAGCTCCACAGTGATCTGGTACTGGTACTTCCTGTATATAGCTCCACAGTGATCTGGTACTGGTACTTCCTGTATATAGCTCCACAGTGATCTGGTACGGGTACTTCCTGTATATAGCACCACATTCATCTGGAAGTGGTACTCCCTGTATATAGCTCCACAGTGATCTGGTACTGGTACTTCCTGTATATAGCTCCACAGTGATCTGGTACTGGTACTTCCTGTATATAGCTCCACAGTGATCTGGTACTGGTACTACCTGTGTATAGCTTCACAGTGATCTGGTACTGGTACTTCCTGTATATAGCTCCACAGTGATCTGGTACTGGTACTTCCTGTATATAGCTCCACAGTGATCTGGTACTGGTACTTCCTGTATATAGCTCCACAGTGATCTGGTACTGGTACTTCCTGTATATAGCTCCACAGTGATCTGGTACTGGTACTTCCTGTATATAGCTCCACAGTGATCTGGTACTGGTACTTCCTGTATATAGCTCCACAGTGATCTGGTACTGGTACTTCCTGTATATAGCTCCACAGTGATCTGGTACTGGTACTTCCTGTATATAGCTCCACAGTGATCTGGTACTGGTACTTCCTGTATATAGCTCCACAGTGATCTGGTACTGGTACTTCCTGTATATAGCTCCACAGTGATCTGGTACTGGTACTTCCTGTATATAGCTCCACAGTGATCTGGTACTGGTACTTCCTGTATATAGCTCCACAGTGATCTGGTACTGGTACTTCCTGTATATAGCTCCACAGTGATCTGGTACTGGTACTTCCTGTATATAGCTCCACAGTGATCTGGTACTGGTACTTCCTGTATATAGCTCCACAGTGATCTGGTACTGGTACTTCCTGTATATAGCTCCACAGTGATCTGGTACTGGTACTTCCTGTATATAGCTCCACAGTGATCTGGTACTGGTACTTCCTGTATATAGCTCCACAGTGATCTGGTACTGGTACTTCCTGTATATAGCTCCACAGTGATCTGGTACTGGTACTTCCTGTATATAGCTCCACAGTGATCTGGTACTGGTACTTCCTGTATATAGCTCCACAGTGATCTGGTACTGGTACTTCCTGTATATAGCTCCACAGTGATCTGGTACTGGTACTTCCTGTATATAGCTCCACAGTGATCTGGTACTGGTACTTCCTGTATATAGCTCCACAGTGATCTGGTACTGGTACTTCCTGTATATAGCTCCACAGTGATCTGGTACTGGTACTTCCTGTATATAGCTCCACAGTGATCTGGTACTGGTACTTCCTGTATATAGCTCCACAGTGATCTGGTACTGGTACTTCCTGTATATAGCTCCACAGTGATCTGGTACTGGTACTTCCTGTATATAGCTCCATAGTGATCTGGTACTGGTACTTCCTGTATATAGCTCCACAGTGATCTGGTACTGGTACTTCCTGTATATAGCTCCATAGTGATCTGGTACTGGTACTTCCTGTATATAGCTCCACATTCATCTGGTACTGGTACTTCCTGTATATAGCTCCATAGTGATCTGGTACTGGTACTTCCTGTATATAGCTCCACATTCATCTGGTACTGGTACTTCCTGTATATAGCTCCATAGTGATCTGGTACTGGTACTTCCTGTATATAGCTCCACAGTGATCTGGTACTGGTACTTCCTGTATATAGCTCCACAGTGATCTGGTACTGGTACTTCCTGTATATAGCTCCATAGTGGTGTATTTTATTTGTCTTGTTCTATTGTTTTAATTGTACTTATTTTTCACTCTGCATCATTGGGAAGGGCTAGTAAGTATGCATTTCACTGTAGATTCTACACCTGGCCCATGTGACAAGTAATGTGCTTCAATATAGACTGCTTTGACTGCTCCCTGGTGGTGACAACAAGCCTGGAGTATTCTTGGAGTAGGGTGAAACAGTGAAATTGACCCTAGACGCTGATCTTGGGTCAGTATTGCATTTCCACCACAAATGGTTAATGTTAGGATTGGGGGAAGGGAAGCTGATTCTAGATTTGTTCCTAGGGAAAACTTCACCAGGGGTATAATCATTAGTGTAAAAAGTTTTGCGACGAAAACGAGTTTCTATTGGACAAATTCAGGTAGGTCCCGCCCAGTTTCATTCCGTTTGCTTACGTTTGGTTCTGAGTGAATACACCCCAGTGTTCTCATCTTGGGGTGAATCTTAATTGTATTTCCTTGATTGCTTTCGTCCGCTCTCCTCAGTCGTGTTCGTCTCAAAAACCATAGCTAGATATTGCCCTTCAACGCACCTCGGAACCTCTCCTACGATGCATTTTGAGGACAGGAATCAAGAATAAACAATGGTAGATTCTTAGTTTTGAATATGGATATTATAAGCATGTTGTTTCCTATCCACTAGGTGGTGACAGATCAGAAGCAGTGTTCCAAGTTCTAGGCCAGCAGATGTTCTAGGCCAGCAGACGTTCTAGGCCAGCAGACGTTCTAGGCCAGCAGACGTTCTAGGTAAGCAGACGACAGTAGGGTCACTACATGGGTTGCTTCCCAAATTGCACCCTATTCCTTACATAGTCCATTACTTTTGACCAAGGTGCACTTTTGTGACGTAGCTTCAGAGGACTATCCAGTCTCTCTCAGTTAACTCCAAGCCAGTCAAAGTTATGTGGTTTAAAATGTTCCGTATATATGCTTACCTACCCAAATGTTCTTCCCAAAAGAGATGTAGATCTGTACCATATTTAAAATATCAATTCTAATCAACACTGCACTGTTGTACATTTCCCTGAATGAAGATGAAAAGGTTTGGGGGGAAAAAGAACACAACAATGTGATTTACTTGAATAAAACGGTATATTTTACAGATCTTTGAACACTTTAATTACACAACTGTATGGTAAAACATTTTTTAAATACATTTTTGGTCAGAGAATATTGAATAATTTTGTGTGCAATTACCATGTATTTATCGATTTATCACAAACAGCAACCAAATAACTCAAAATGTTCATACACTCAACATACGACATGGCTTGAAGATAAATATATTAGTAAATAAATATTCAGAGAACATATTTCCATTTATGAAATATGCTGCAATACAGATACAGAAATATACAGATTGATTTCTAGACTTTTTTAAACATTTGTAAAATGATAATGATGGAGAAAAGAATACAAATAAACCATTAATTTTGTGTACACATTTTCTATTAATACAATCGTCTTAAGTGCTACAAATAATAAAACAAAACAATTAAATAGTGACTTGGGGGTAACCCAAAATGTTATATTTGTAGTACATATCTTTATGCAAAGGAAAGATTAGATTCTCAATATCTTTCATTGATTACAGCTCTGGGTTTACATATAAATATGGTTATTTCAAAACGATTCCCTCTGAAGACAATGGGTACATTTCATAGAAACAGTAAAAACAGTCTGTAAAAGCAACAGAAAGAAGGCATGAATGAACAACGTTGATATTGTTTGAGAGCCTGATGTGGGCTGTATGATTTAATCAAATAAAACAATCAGCCATGCTGCTTTCTGCGTAACTGCTCAGTGTCACCCACAGCCACAGTATAAAAGGGATCCCTTGTGAATCATTTTTCCTTCGGCCTTTTTCTGACACACAACAGCTTTATAGAACCATATTAGAATGGTATATTATAGCCGTATATTATAGCTTAAGTTTTGAGGAGGAGGCTAGATGAGTGACTGCAAAAAGACAAAAACAAAACAAGAGCTTCTAACGTACAAGTAGTGACTTAACTTGATATAAATCCAATCCTTTGAAGACATCCAAATGTCATTCTACGAGCGCAGAGAAACCCTGTCACTACGTGGACCTTTATTTGGTCAAAAGGTGACACAGCCCAAGATGGTAAGGATGGCTCAGTGGCCTGGTCTGGTGTATGTTCTAGAAGGCGCAATGTTCTGAACATCGCAGATAGACATGTATTCTATATAGAACAGACTCTCTATTATGTAGAACAGAGAACTGAGTCAACATTCTATCTGCATTGTTCTAGAATATTGCACCCCATTGAGTATCCCAAGAGAGAACTGTAGTCTAGTTAGTATAGCTTAGCTCAATGAAAGAGTGTGTGACTGTGACGAACTGCCTCCCCTCCAACTGGCAAGGACCCCGCCCCTCCACCCAACCCCGTAAAAAGAAAATGAGTTGATGTTTTGGTACTCTTCCATAATCTTTCATCTGAGTTTGGTGGTTTGTTGACGCTTGTTGTCCAAGTTGTATATGCAACGTTTTGTCATAAGAGCAGTAAAGTACAATAAACACATACATAAAGTACATATGCATGTACACACAGGTATGTGTGTGATAATACAACAAATGTATCCTCAAACAACTTGCACAGACCAGAGTCCAGAGGTGAATAACAACTTACTAGATCAGAAGAAGAAACATCTCACAAACTGGGCCCTGCTAACACAGTTTGTTTCTCTCCAAATGGGTCTCAGGATCCGGACCTACCCTGTCTGGAACCCATGGTACTGTGAGGGCTGGGCCAGCCTACATGTTGATTTGTGGCCTTGCCAAGCCATCCACTGTTACATCCAACCACCGTGAACTTCCACCCATATGTTGTAGCCTGATTCTCTATCTATCTGAGCCTGTAGACTCCGCTGGGGAGGCGTGGCCACGTGTCATGTTGGTTGAGCTGGGCTTATGCTGAGCTGCTGATGACCACAGGAATGAACTGGTTATGTCTGGATACGCCAGGCAGGCCATCATATCATTTCAGTAGGAATCTACACCATCACCATCTAGGATGATAACATTCAGAGTTCAGCGAGCGAGAGGCTTAAAAAAAGCAAGGCAACTGAGGTTTTCTTGACTGACCGACCGACCGGTTAGGTACCAAACAGGCTGTTTGTTTGAGTCCCTGTTTCTGGGCTCCACACCACGTCATACCCCCAGACCCTTGTCTGTAGCTTTACTGTTTCCAGATGCATCGTGGGTAGTGTAGTTCTGGGGGTGGAACAGGACCCTGGTCTCTTCTTCCTGGGTGGGGTTCGCTTGACCACTGAACTGTCCTGAGGTGAAGTACCCTCCCTCACCAGGCTCCACCCGCCCACCAGTCCGCCCCTCGCCCCCCTGCCCCAAGGTGAGGCTGGCTAGCAGTAGGCTGCTCTGATACAGAGTCTCCGTCCCCAAGCCCAGCTCATAGTCTGTGCCCTGGTGGATTATGGGTATTCTCTGGCTGAGCACACCACAGCAGGCATCCGAGTCTGCAGCGTGGTGCGCATACTGCACATTCACGGCATAGTCCTCATTATAGCGCCCCCCTGTGGCCCGGTGAACCTTCATCTCCTTGTAGAAGCAATAGGGCAGGCCCTCATAGCTCACCTGCTCCGACGGAGCCAAAAGGTGCTCCCCAGGGTGGTAAAAGTTCTGCTCTGCCCCCCTCTGACAGCCACGTCCCGAGGAGGCCATAGGCCCCACCCAGTCTGAGTCCTGCCTCTGATATCCCTGCTGACCTTTGCACTCCATGTTGGGAGGGAGCACCTGGAAACAGCAGCTACACGCCCCTGCTCTTCCCAGGCCATGCTCCCCCCTTGTCTCCTCCCCTGTCTGCCCTCCCTTCCCCATGTCCACTGTGGCTCCCTCTGGAGGCCTGGCTGAGGTAGTGCTAGTGGTGCAGGTGTCCCTGGGTTGTTCCAGTGACGAGCGGCTGCTGCAGCTGGAGAGCTGGTTCCCCACACTGAACCCTGAGGTTCCAGGAAGAGGCTGTGGCTGCAGGCTGTCGCCATTGTGTCCCCCCGAGGGAGCTGGGGTTAGGGAGTCCTCGGCTGTGGAGGGGCAGGCGGTGGAGGCCCCTGCAGACGTGGCCCCTGGCTCCCCTTGCGACCCCCTACAGGGGCTCTTACTGCGGTAGACGTAGGGGTCGTAGTCAGAGCTCAGGGAGCTGCGGAAAGTGGAACAGGAGCCGTATACCCCCTGGTTACTGATCTCTGTACAGTCCAGCATAGAGTCACTGGAGGAACAGTGGCAGTGGCCAGAGCTGCTGCTGCTGTCGCTGCCCGGGCAGTCGGCCAGGTAACCACTGCACACCGAGCGGTGGCCATGGTAACAGCCCGGCCCCGAGGCACCGCTCCCTGCCTCAGCCATCCTGGAGCTGGTGGCCATGTGGACCACCGTGGGGTAGAGCAGCCCCCCTTGGAAAGCCATGCTGTGGTGGCCCTTGTGGGGCCCGGCGCTCCCAGTCACCCCTCCTACGCTTGCTGCCCCGTGGGTCCCCTCACCCTGCTGGGGGAAGGTCAGGCCCTGGAGGTAGTAGTGTTGGTACATGGTCTCGTACTGCGAGTAGCAGGCGGCCCGCGAAAAGCTACGTCCGTGGAACTTAGGCTTCTTGAAAGCGCCGTGGCGGGGACCTGGCTGCTGGTACTGGGGGTAGGCGGGGGGGTTGAGGCCCAGGTGCTGGTACTGGGGGTAGGCGGGGGGGTTGAGGCCCAGGTGCTGGTGCTGCAGCTCACAGTGATGGGGGTTGAGAGAGTGTTCCAGGTGTAGGGTTGGGTGGGGGTGGTAGTCCCGGAGGAAGGCCCTGGAGTGGGAAGACTGGGGAGGGTACAGGCCCTGGGGGTCTGAGTGCTGGTCCACTGTCAGCACTGTGATGGGGTTACCATGGGGGTCCATGGAGGTGTGGGTGGGGTAGGCAGTCTCCTGCCCAGAACGGTGCACCCTTCCAGGGTAGTGGACAGGCAGGACTACCCTCTGCTGCCGGCTGTAGATTGGGTCCATGCAGACAGCGCCGGGGTTCCCCTTCCTTTGCTCTGAGAAGAGAAGAGGGGTGTAAGTGAGGGAGAGAGTTTGGTTAACGCACGGAGTCAAAGAAACGTCTTTCAAAAGTTAGCTTTGTTACAGTTTCATGACAAAGTTATTTTACGTTGATTAAATGAATTGATTCGTCTCTTTTACTGTTTTACCGGGTTGCATTGTGTGACAAAAGTTAAATATTTGCAGACTAGAAAATTCCTGTCAGATAGCTACAGGCCTCATGCTGACAACACCGTGTCCCAAATGGATCCTTGTTCCCTATATAGTGCACTACTTTTGACCAGGGCCCATAGGGAACACCAGCTCACCGATGATGTTGTGTCTACAGTGAGGACAGGTGTGGTGTTGGAGGAGCCAAGGGTCCACACACTTCTTATGGAACCTGTGGGCACAGGGGATGACCCGCAGCTCCTGTAGAGTGGTTGGAGAGGAGGAGGGGAACAGGGGGAGAGGAGGAGAGGAACAGAGGGAGAGGAGGAGAGGAACAGGAGGAGAGGAACAGGGGGAGAGGAGGAGAGGAACAGGGGGAGAGGAACAGGGGGACAGGAGGAGAGGAACAGGGGGAGAGGAGGAGGGGAACAGGGGGAGAGGAGGAGAGGAACAGAGGGAGAGGAGGAGAGGAACAGGAGGAGAGGAACAGGGGGAGAGGAGGAGAGGAACAGGGGGAGAGGAACAGGGGGACAGGAGGAGAGGAACAGGGGGAGAGGAGGAGAGGAACAGGGGGAGAGGAACAGGGGGAGAGGAACAGGGGGACAGGAGGAGAGGAACAGGGGGAGAGGAGGAGAGGAACAGGGGGAGAGGAACGGGGGAGAGGAGGAGAGGAACAGGGGGAGAGGAACAGGGGGAGAGGAACAGGGAGAGAGGAGGAGAGGAACAGGGGGAGAGGAACAAGGACAGAGGAACAGGGGGAGAGGAGGAGAGGAACAGGGGCAGAGGAACAGGGGGAGAGGAACAGGGGGAGAGGAGGAGAGGGACAGGAGGAGAGGAACAGGGGAACAGGGGGAGAGGAGGAGAGGAACAGGGGGAGAGGAACAGGGGAACAGGAGGAGAGGAACAGGGGGAGAGGAACAAGGACAGAGGAACAGGGGGAGAGGAGGAGAGGAACAGGGGCAGAGGAACAGGGGGAGAGGAACAGGAGGAGAGGAACAGGGGGAGAGGAGGAGAGGGACAGGGGGAGAGGAGGAGAGGGACAGGGGGAGAGGAGAGGAACAGGAGGAGAGGAACAGGGGGAGAGGAGGAGAGGGACAGGGGGAGAGGAACAGGGGGAGAGGAGGAGAGGAACAGGGGGAGAGGAACAGGGGGAGAGGAGGAGAGGAACAGGAGGAGAGGAGGAGAGGAACAGGGGGAGAGGAACAGGGTGAGAGGAGAGGAACAGGAGGAGAGGAACAGGGGGAGAGGAGGAGAGGGACAGGAGGAGAGGAGGAGAGGAACAGGGGGAGATGAGGAGAGGAACAGGGGGAGAGGAGGAGAGGAACAGGGGGAGAGGAGGAGAGGGACAGGAGGAGAGGAGGAGAGGAACAGGGGGAGAGGAACAGGGGGAGAGGAGGAGAGGAACAGGGGGAGAGGAGGAGAGGAACAGGGGGAGAGGAACGGGGGAGAGGAACAGGGGAACAGGAGGAGAGGAACAGGGAGAGAGGAACAAGGACAGAGGGACAGGGGGAGAGGAGGAGAGGAACAGGGGCAGAGGAACAGGGGGAGAGGAACAGGAGGAGAGGAACAGGGAGAGAGGAGGAGAGGAACAGGGGGAGAGGAACAGGGGGAGAGGAACAGGGGGACAGGAGGAGAGGAACAGGAGGAGAGGAACAGGGGGAGAGGAACAGGGGGACAGGAGGAGAGGAACAGGGGGAGAGGAACAGGGGGAGAGGGACAGGAACAGGGGGACAGGAGGAGAGGAACAGGGGGAGAGGAGGAGAGGAACAGGGGGAGAGGAACAGGGGGAGAGGAACAGGGGGACAGGAGGAGAGGAACAGGGGGAGAGGAGGAGAGAAACAGGGGGAGAGGAACAGGGGGACAGGAGGAGAGGAACAGGGGGAGAGGAACAGGGGGAGAGGGACAGGAACAGGGGGACAGGAGGAGAGGAACAGGGGGAGTGGTGAAGAGGAGGAGAGGGGTAGGGGAACAGGGGGAGAGAAGGAGTGAAGGAGAAGGGGAGGGGACCAGTTAAGGTTTGTAAAGGCTGACAATATCTAAGGACATGATTGGTGTTTGATGGGTGAACGGCTAACAGCTACCAGCAGAGCAGCAAGGTTTCTCTTCTTCACATTATTATACATGAACACTGAACAACTCTCTCTCCCCCTCTATCCCCCTCCCCCCTCTCTTTCTCTCTCCCTCCCTCCCTCCTTCCCCCTCTCTCCTTCCTCCACCTCTTTCTCTCTCTCTCCCTCCTCCCCCCTCTCTCCTTCCTCCCCCTCTTTCTCTCTCCCCCCTCTCTTTCTCCCTCCCCCCTCTCTTTATCTCTCTCTCCCTCCCTCCTTCTCCCCCCTCCCTCTCCCCCTCCCTCCCTCTCACCCTCTTCCCCTTCCTTCCCAAACCATCTGACCTCTCTACCTCCTTCCCTCCCACCCTTGCTCCCTCCCTCGATTAGGGTCCAGAATACATATTTCTACAGACTTCTTAAACCAAATTCAGCTTCTGACCATGCTTTTTTGTTCCTGAAGCTAACCCCTTTCTGGCCACTGTTTTTCTGAACAGTGTGTGTGTGTTTCTATGAAGTGTGTGTGTGTTCGTCTAGTACCTCTCCTTCTATGTACTTCTCCAGACAGATGGCACAGTCAGAGGTGGAGCTACTGCTCAGTGAATCAGACGCTCCGTAGCTGCTCTCACGCTGACCCTTGACCTTGGCCTTGAACTTCCTGGTCTCCATCTTCTCCAGGGCCTGGATGGCCATCCTATTCATAGAACTCTGTAGAGGTGGAGGAGAGAGGAGAGGGGGGGATGGAGGGTTAGACTGGGGTGATACACAGGTATGCAGTGTTGCTGGGGAGGGCAGTGGGGGGGAGGACAGAAGGTTGGTGGCTGGGGAGGGGAGCAGAGGACAGAGAGTTGGTGGCTGGGGAGAGGAGTAGAGGACAGAGTGTTGGTGGCTGGGGAGAGGAGTAGAGGACAGAGAGTTGGTGGCTGGGGAGAGGAGCAGAGGACAGAGAGTTGGTGGCTGGGGAGAGGAGTAGAGGACAGAGAGTTGGTGGCTGAGGAGAGGAGTAGAGGACAGAGGACAGAGTGGCTGGGGAGAGGAGCAGAGGACAGAGAATTGGTGGCTGCAGATGTGACAGGTTAAAGGAAATATTCATAGCCTGTTATACATTAAAAAGTATTAGTAAGTTCATAGTATGTGAGGATCTTAAAACATCTAAGGTTAAAAAGATGCATTCAGTATTAGTTAAATGAGAAAAGACCGCAATTTCCCCAGGAATATGGGTGGAGACCAGAGCAACCGATCTCCGGCTCATAGATTAAGAGCATTTGGTAGATCACAGATTAACACTTTTAGGCACCACAGAATCAAGTAATCAATCTAACGTTTACACATTACTCTCACAATTCATACCCTTTGACTGATTTTAACTTTAACACAATTATATGAATGTTATCAATCTCTATCAACTAATACTGAATGCATCTTTTTAACCTTAGATGTTTTAAGATCCTCACATACTATGAACTTACTAATACTTTTTAATGTATAACAGGCTATAAATATTTCCTTTAACCTGTCACACAGAGAAGAGCAGAGGACAGAGGACAGAGAGTTGGTGGCTGGGGAGAGGAGCAGAGGAGCAGAGGACAGAGAGTTGGTGGCTGAAGAGAAGAGCAGAGGACAGAGGACAGAGAGTTGGTGGCTGAGGAGAGGAGCAGAAGAGCAGAGGACAGAGAGTTGGTGGCTGCAGAGAAGAGTAGAGGACAGAGGACAGAGAGTTGGTGGCTGAGGAGAGGAGCAGAGGACAGAGAGTTGGTGGCTGAAGAGAAGAGCAGAGGACAGAGGACAGAGAGTTGGTGGCTGAGGAGAGGAGCAGAAGAGCAGAGGACAGAGAGTTGGTGGCTGCAGAGAAGAGTAGAGGACAGAGGACAGAGAGTTGGTGGCTGAGGAGAGGAGCAGAGGACAGAGGACAGAGAGTTGGTGGCTGCAGAGAAGAGCAGAGGACAGAGAGTTGGTGGCTGCAGAGAAGAGCAGAGGACAGAGAGTTGGTGGCTGGGGAGAGGAGCAGAAGAGCAGAGGACAGAGAGTTGGTGGCTGCAGAGAAGAGTAGAGGACAGAGGACAGAGAGTTGGTGGCTGAGGAGAGGAGCAGAGGACAGAGAGTTGGTGGCTGAAGAGAAGAGCAGAGGACAGAGGACAGAGAGTTGGTGGCTGAGGAGAGGAGCAGAAGAGCAGAGGACAGAGAGTTGGTGGCTGAGGAGAGGAGCAGAGGACAGAGGACAGAGAGTTGGTGGCTGCAGAGAAGAGCAGAGGACAGAGATTTGGTGGCTGCAGAGAAGAGCAGAGGACAGAGAGTTGGTGGCTGGGGAGAGGAGCAGAAGAGCAGAGGACAGAGAGTTGGTGGCTGCAGAGAAGAGTAGAGGACAGAGGACAGAGAGTTGGTGGCTGAGGAGAGGAGCAGAGGACAGAGAGTTGGTGGCTGAAGAGAAGAGCAGAGGACAGAGGACAGAGAGTTGGTGGCTGAGGAGAGGAGCAGAAGAGCAGAGGACAGAGAGTTGGTGGCTGAGGAGAGGAGCAGAGGACAGATGACAGAGAGTTGGTGGCTGCAGAGAAGAGCAGAGGACAGAGAGTTGGTGGCTGCAGAGAAGAGCAGAGGACAGAGAGTTGGTGGCTGGGGAGAGGAGCAGAGGACAGAGGACAGAGAGTTGGTGGCTGGGGAGAGGAGCAGAGGACAGATAGTTGGTGGCTGGGGAGAGGACAGAGGACAGACAGTTGGTGGCTGGGGAGAGGACAGAGGACAGACAGTTGGTGGCTGGGGAGAGAACAGAGAGTTGGTGGCTGGGGAGAGGAGCAGAGGACAGAGAGTTGGTGGCTGGGGAGATGACAGAGAGTTGATGGCTGGGGAGAGGACAGAGAGTTGGTGGCTGGGGAGAGGAGCAGAGGACAGAGAGTTGGTGGCTGGGGAGATGACAGAGAGTTGATGGCTGGGGAGAGGACAGAGAGTTGGTGGCTGGGGAGAGGAGCAGAGGACAGAGAGTTGCCACTGATATACAGGTGCATGTACAGGTGCACCACTGATATACAGCGTGTCCTCAGCAGGCCCGTGTCAACTTCAATATTTCTACATAATTTTCCTGCCTCGTGATGCCATCTATTTTGTGAAATGCACCAGTCCCTCCTGCAGCAAAGCACCCCAAAAACATGATGCTTCATGGTTGGGATGGTGTTCTTCGGCTTGCAAGCATCCCCTTTTTCCTCCAAACATAATGATGGTCATTATGGCCAAACAGTTATATTTTTGTTTCATCAGACCAGAGGACATTTCTCCAAAAAGTATGATCTTAGTCCCCATGTGCATTTGCAAACCAGTTGCAAACCGTGAAGGAGTGCCTCCTTCACTCACGCCGCCAAACTTACCCTTGTAAAACGGACTATCCTACCGATCCTCGACTTCGGCGATGTCATCTACAAAATAGCTTCCAATACTCTACTCAGCAAACTGGATGCAGTCTATCACAGTGCCATCCATTTTGTTACCAAATTACCTTATACCACCCACCACTGCGACCTGTGTGCTTTAGTCGGCTGGCCCTCGCTACATATTCGTTGCCAGACCCACTGGCTCCAGGTCATCTATAAGTCTATGCTAGGTAAAGCTCCGCCTTATCTCAGTTCACTGGTCACGATAACAACACCCACCCGTAGCACACGTTCCAGCAGGTATATCTCACTGATCATCCCCAAAGCCAACACCTCATTTGGCCGCCTTTCCTTCCAGTTCTCTGCTGCCAGTGACTGGAACGAATGGCAAAAATCGCTGAAGTTGGAGACTTTTATCTCCCTCACCAACTTTAAACATCAGCTATCTGAGCAGCTAACCAATCGCTGCAGCTGTACATAGTCCATCTGTAAATAGCCCACCCAATCTACCTACCTCATCCCCATACTGTTTTAATTTTATTTACTTTTCTGCTCTTTTGCACACCAGTATCTCTACTTGCACATCATCATCTGCTCATTTATCACTCCAGTGTCAATCTGCTAAATTGTAATTCTTCGCTCCTATGGCCTATTTATTCCCTACCTCCTCATGCCTTTTGCACACACTGTATATAGACTTTCTACTGTGTCATTGACTTGTTTATTGTGATATTGGCTTGTTTACTGTTTATTCCCTGTGTAACTTTGTTGTGTTGTCTGTGTCACACTGCTATGCTTAATCTTTGCCAGGTCGCAGTTGTAAATGATAAATTGTTCTCAACTAGCCTACCTGGTTAAATAAAGGTGTTCTCAACTGGCCTACCTGGTTAAATAAAGGTGTTCTCAACTGGCCTACCTGGTTAAATAAAGGTGTTCTCAACTAGCCTACCTGGTTAAATAAAGGTGTTCTCAACTGGCCTACCTGGTTAAATAAAGGTGTTCTCAACTGGCCTACCTGGTTAAATAAAGGTGTTCTCAACTAGCCTACCTGGTTAAATAAAGGTGTTCTCAACTGGCCTACCTGGTTAAATAAAGGTGTTCTCAACTGGCCTACCTGGTTAAATAAAGGTGTTCTCAACTAGCCTACCTGGTTAAATAAAGGTGAA
>NC_034181.2:11034633-11095950 GCF_002021735.2 Oncorhynchus kisutch
CCCACGACCACCTCTCTGAAGAGGTGCTTGGTCCGTGGCCTTGTCCTCTACCACGTTCCCCAACACCTCTCAAACGAGGCCCACAACCACCTCTCAGAAGGGGTGCTTGTCCCCTGCCATTCCTTTGACCACCACGTCTTCCTCGTCTTCCTCCTCCCACTGCTTGGCCTCTGTTGTGACCTGGATCACCTGCCGGCTCCATGTTATCGCTGTTGTGGGTGGATACCACTCATTTCACTATATACTCGTACCACAATGTGCAATCAATCATCAGTAACGAGTTGTCAGTATTGGAAAAGCTATTAGAAGGGCCTGCATACATACACTCACCGGCCACTTTATTAGGTACACCTGCGTGTTAACGCAAATAGCCTGCCCCTTCGAACAGCGAATCATGTGGCTGCCTGCAACTCAATATATAGAGTATATAGAGTATAGAGCTTTAGTTGTTGTTCGAATGTAGAACGGGCAAGATGAGTAATCTAAGCAACTTTGACCATGGTATGATTGTTGATGCCACACATGGTGATTCCAGCATCTCAGAAACAGCTGCCTTCCTGCGATTTTTGCGCACTACAGTCTCTAGAGTTTACAGAGAATGGTGTGATAAACAAAACACATTCAGTGAGCGGCAGTTCTGTTGGCAAACACACCTTGATAATGAGAGAGGTCAGAGGAGAATGTCCAGACTCATTCAAGCTAACAGAAAGGCCACAAATGGTGTGCGGAAGGGGATCTCTTAACGTACAACACCGTGAATAATTCAGGCTGTTGTGGAGGCAAAAGGGGGTCCTACCCAGTACTAGATATGTGTACCTAATAAAGTGGCCGGTGAGTGTACAGTAAAGTCAAATGTGAAAACATGGTCTGGAAAAGTGGTACATGGGACCATAGAAACAGTGTCTGATAAAGAATGATGATGAAATATTACATCCATAGATAATGTAGTCCAATTGGTTCATGTTCCACGGAAGTACCACGTTCTCGCTCAATAGAAAAGTGGTCAGATGATGCGGATACTACACTACAGGACTGTTTTGCTAGAACAGACTGGAATATGTTCCGGGATTCATCCAATGGCATTGAGGAATACACCACCTCAGTCATCGGCTTCATCACTATGTGCATTGATGACGTCCCCACCACAGTGACTGTACGTACATATCCCAACCAGAAGCCATGGATTACAGGCAAACATCTGCACCGAGCTAAAGGCTAGAGCTGCCGCTTTCAAGGAGCGGGACACTAATCCGGACGCTTATAAGAAATCCCGCTATGCCCTCAGACACACCATCAAACAAGCAAAGCATCAATACAGGATTAAGATCGAATCCTACTACACCGGCTCTGACACTCGTCGGGTGTGGCAGGGCTTGAAAACTATTACGGACTTCAAATGGAAACCCATGCGCGAGCTGCCCAGTGATACGAGCCTACCAGATGAGCTAAATGCCTTAGCAACACCAAAGCATGCACGAGAGCACCAGCTGTTCTGGATGACTGTGATAATGCTCTCGGTAGCCGATGTGGACAAAACCTTTAAACAGGTCAACATTCACAAAGCCGCTGGGCCAGACGGATTACCAGGACGTGTACTCAAAGCATGTGCGGACCAACTGTCAAGTGTCTTCACTGACATTTTCAACCTCTCCCTGACCGAGTCTGTGAACAATGAAGTGAAGGTAACCCTGCCTAAATGATTACCGCCCCGTGGCACTCACGTCGGTAGCCATAAAGTGCTTTGAAAGGCTGATCATGGCTCACATCAACAGCATCCTCCCGGATACCCTAGACCCACTCCAATTCGCATACCACCCCAACAGATCCACAGATGACACAATCTCAATCGCACTCCACACTGCCCTTTCTCACCTGGACAAAAGGAACACCTATGTGAGAATGCTGTTCATTGACTACAGCTCAGCGTTCAACACCACAGCACCCACAAAGCTCATCATTAAGCTAAGGACTTTGGGACTAAACACCTCCCTCTACAACTGGATTCTGGACTTCCTGATGGGCCGCCCCCAGGTGGGAAGAGTAGGAAACAACACATCTGTCACGCTGATCCTTAACACTGGGGCCCCTCAGGGGTGTGTACTTAGTCCCCTCGTGTATTCCCTGTTCACCCACGACTGTGTGGCCAAACATGACTCTAACACCATCATCAAGTTTGCTGACCATACAACAGTGGTAGGCCTGATCACCGACAACGATGAGACGGCCTATAGGGAGGAGGTCAGAGACCTGGCAGTGTGGTGCCAGGACAACAACCTCTCCCTCAATGTGAGCAAGACAAAGGAGCTGATCGTGGACTACAGGAAAAGGCAGGGCGAACAGGCCCCCATTAACATCGATGTGGCTGTAGTGGAGCGGGTCGAGAGTTTCAAGTTCCTTGGTGTCCATATCACCAACAAACTATCATGGTCCAAACATACCAAGACAGTCGTGAAGAGGGCACGACAAAACCTTTTCTCCCTCAGGAAACTGAAAAGATTTGACATGGGCCCTCAGATCCTCAAAAGGTTCTACAGCTGCACCATCGAGAGCATCAGCGCCTGGAATGGCAACTGCTCGGCATCTGACCATAAGGCACTACAGAGGGTAGTGCGATTGGCCTAGTACATCACTGGGGCCAAGCTTCCTGCCATCCAGGACCTATATAATAGGCAGTGTCAGAGGAAAGCCCATAAAATTGTCAGAGACTCCAGTCACCCAAGTTGTAGACTGTTTTCTCTGCTACCGCAGAAGGCTCCTCAACAGCTTCTACCCCCAAGCCATTAGACTGCTGAACAAGTCCTAAAAATCACCACCGGACAGTTTACATTGACCCCCCCTTCTTGTACACTGCTGCTACTCGCTGTTTGCTATCTATGCATAGTCACTTCGCCCCCACCTACATGTACAGATTTACCTTATTTTAGCCTACTTGGTAAATATTTTCTTCTTCTTGAACTGCACTGTTGGTTTAAGGGCTTGTAAGTCAGCATTTCACGGTAAAGTCTACACTTGTTGTATTCGGAGCATGTGACTAATACAGTTTGATTTGGATTGGTGTCAATGGATCTCGTTATCCTGAAACTTTCATGATCTAAATATGGAATATTGTTCATCAGTTTCCATAAAACTATGCATTAAGAGTAATGCAACAGTTACTCATCATTTTGAGCAGTTGTATCAATTGATAGTTAGATCATTGTAATGAAATGAATAGACAGTCATCTCAGATGTAATGTGTGAATTGAAATACTTAATAACTTAGTAATACTTTGATGTTAAGTTGTGTCATTTTGAACAGGTGATTTTAGTTCAATGAACAAATGATCTTAGCTGTATGTGTATTGTATTCAAGCAATTGGAAAAAGGGTTAAGAGTTTTGGAAAATGTGCATTTTGATCATCGGTTGTGAGTTTTGTGTCTAGAGTTTTGAAAAATGACATCAAGGTTCTGAAATTAGTGCCAAGATGATTGTAAAAAACTGTAATGACTTGCCAATTGTCACTGTTATTTTATTACATCTCTTGAGACGCACCAGCTCGTTTTCAAGCGTGTCTAAACAAACAAAATAAACAAACAATAATAATAACAATGTGGTAACTAACTGTCTAATAATAATGACAACAATGAAATAATAAATAATAAAAAATGTTTAACTGCATAAGAATGTTTTGTACAACTACTAATACAACTGATCAAAATGAATGTCAAGAAAAACCCTTGAATGAGTAGGTGTGTGCAAACTTTTGACTGGTACTGTAACTAATACAACTAAGTACCTATAATATACACTGAGTGTAGAAACATCTGGAACACCTGATCTTTCCATGACAGACTGACCAGGTGAAACCAGGGGAAAGCTATGATCCCTTATTGATGTCACTTATTAAATCCACTTCAATCAGTGTAGATGAAGGGGAGAAGACAGGTTAAAGAAGGATTGTTAAGCCTTGAGACAACTGAGACATGGATTGTGTATGTGTGCCATTCAGAGGGTGAATGAGCAAGACAAAAGATGTAAGTGCCTTTGAACAGGATATGGTAGTAGGTGCCAGGCGCACCGGTTTGAGTGTGTCAAGAACTGCAACGCTGCTGGGTTTTTGACACAACAGTTTCCCATGTGTATCAAGAATGGTCCACCACCCAAAGCTCCTGCTTTTCCCAGTCTCTCTTTTCTCACCCTCCTGGATTTGACCCTTTTCTGACTCTGAGCCCGCCTACCTGAGCACTCTGCCTGTCCCTGACCTCGAGCCTGCCTATCGCCTGGTAGCATTTGGACTCTGACCAGGTTACTGAACCCCTGCCTGTCCTGACCTCGAGCCTGCCTATCGTCTGGTAGCATTTGGACTGTGACCAGGTTACTGAACCCCTGGCTATCCTGACCTCGAGCCGGCCTATCGTCTGGTAGCATTTGGACTCTAACCAGGTTACTGAAACCCTGCCTGTCCTGACCTCCCTTTTGACTAACCCCTTTAGTTAATAACAGAGCTCAACAATCTGCCTCCTGTGTCTGCATTTGGGTCTCGCCTTGTGCCCTTATTGGGGTTGCAACTCAATATTTGGAAGGTGTTCCTATTATTTGGTATACTCATTTTATACATACGTACTTACAAATACCTTCACATTGTGATGTTTTGATTGGTTAAAAACACAAACAAGTTTGAACTTAACATTTGAAAAATGGCTTTTTAAAATTCACTGTATGATTGTAATGCTCTGATATCTATATGTAAATTATTCTAGTCTGTTGGGCCGATGTATCTGTCACGACCTCCACCGAAGTTGGTTCCTCTCTTTGATCGGACGGCGTTCGGCGTTCGGCATCGCCGGTCTTCTAGCCATCGTCGATCCACTTTTCATTTTCCATTTGTTTTGTCTTGTTTTCCTACACACCTGGTTTTCATTTCCCTCATTAAGTGTTGTGTATTTAACCCTCTGTTCCCCCCCATGTCTTTGTGTAGATTTGTTTGTTGTTAGTGCTTGTGCACATGTTTACTGGTGCGTGTCGGGTTTTCTACCCATGTTGGTTAAATATTTATGCCATTGGTTTTGATATTAAACTGCTCCGGTTATTACCTAGTTGTGCTCTCCTGCGTCTGACTTCACTGCCACCAGTTACGCACCCCATTACAGTATCTGAAAGATCTTACTCCAACTTCATGATGTTCACATATCTTTCAGATACAAGGAACTCTCCAAGAGGATTTTTGCACTTTACAAAAATGGTTTCTAGCAAATAATTTTGTTTTAAATCAAAGAAAGTCCTATATTATGTTGTTTGCAATTGATGGAACAATGATTGAAAGTGTTTGAGGAAAGATTCTGAATTATCTTTTGGAAAGCATATTAATTATATATGACCCGATTCAGGAAGGCCTATGTCCCGATTCAGGAAGGCCTCCAGTCCAACCACAGCTGGTTGGACTAGAGGATGGTACGGTGCTGCTGAAAAGCTATGGCTGGCAACAACACCTGACTCCGTACTTCAGGCCGCTACCACAAATTAAGCAGTACCAGCACTTCAGGTGAATATAGTTTTCATTGCATTGTATGAGGTTATTCTTCTTATCTAAACTTACGAGGTGAATTGATGTTGAGCACGGTTGTAATGTCTATTTTTTTGTTATTTCCTGTTTTACAACATCGATGCTCTGGAGCCTGGTGTTGTTGTTGCCAAGGAGTGTTCGGAGTCAGTCGAGACCAGGTTTCAGCTGCTGCACAACACTGACATCCTTCCTCCCATAGATTGTCTGCCTGTACAAGCACCACCTGGACTGGACACAGCTAGACAAACTCTCTTTTTGAGAGGCTATGGACATCACATGCCCTGCACCAAAGTCAAGGGCAGGACAGAAACAGGCTCTCCGAATATAGATTCCCTTGTTCATGCGTGGTTCGGACGGACAAGTCATCAGCAATATCGGCAGTGCCTCTATTCAAATGACTCTCTCCTAACACACACACCATACGTTGTTGCTACTACTATTTTATCCTGCTGCTCAGCCACTTTACCACTGATTGTATATAACAACCTCATCTATCGCTATTGATATTGTTCGTGTACATACTGTATCATTTATTTACACTACCGTTCAAAAGTTTGGGGTCACTAGAAATGTCCTTGTTCTTTGAAAGAAAATCATTTTTTTTTGTCCATGAAAATAACATCAAATTGATCAGAAATACAGTGTAGTCATTGTTACTGTTGTAAATTACTTTTGTAGCTGGAAACAGCAGATTTTTTAAATGGAATATCTACATAGGTGTACAGAGGCCCATTATCAGTAACCATCACTCCTGTGTTACAATGGCACGTTGTGTTAGCTAATCCAAGTTTATCATTTTAAAAGGCTAACTATCTGGACACTCTATATACCTGGAATTTTTCATTATTGCAGGCTACTACATTTACCACTTTTAGTCTTAATTTTGACTACATTACTCACTGTTTAGCACATGACCTCACATGTGAATCCTTAAAGAGGTGGGTGGGGCAGGCTGAAGAGGGTGTGAACAATGCTGAATGTGTGTAGATATAGGAGCGCTGTCCAGTGGGTTCCAAATCATTCAAAGGCCCTTTTCTCAAAAGTGAGTTTACAAGTTTATCAACTTTCAAAGCAGAATTACTTTCCCATTGTTCCTCAGAAATACAGTGTATGATATATCATTTTGTAGCTCAAGTCTCTACTTTTTACCAACGTAAAAAAAACAATTTCAAATTTGCTACATAAGACCGATTTGAGCCGGTCAGTCACAAATTAGAAAAACAATGAACTATAAGCTTTGGTTAGTATAGAGATCTAATAATTGTTTTCGCGTATCCATTAGAAAGACCTTAGTAACCTAACTGCTGCTTCCTACCCTAGACTAAGGTGACGTCATCTATCAAAACAAAACCAAGACCGTACGATGCAAATGAGATCATTCATGACAATCTTCAAAGATTCATTTTAGGATTACATTATAAGACACATTGCACAATGTATGAATCACTAAATTGTCTGTCCCTCCCAAACAGCAGACAACCGCATTGGTACCAATTCCTTTTGAAATGTATCATCTTAAATGTCCCTGTGTATATTAAAACGTCTCAAACAGTTCAATTGATTCCCATGTAAAACACCCACGACATTTTGGGGGGATAGAAATGCTCAAATTGTGAGAGAAAGTAATCAATGAAAGAATCAATAATAACATTTTTACAATGTCTTAAAATAATCCATTTGGGAGGTGCTTTAGGTATGTTAATGTTCCTAACAGATGATGGAATTACCACTGAAACAGTCTGGAATGATGGAATTACCACTGAAACAGTCTGGAATGATGGAATTACCACTGAAACAGTCTGGAATGATGGAATTACCACTGAAACAGTCTGGAACGATGGAATTACCACTGAAACAGTCTGGAATTATGTAATGACCACTGAAACAGTCTGGAATGATGGAATTACCACTGAAACAGTCTGGAATGATGGAATTACCACTGAAACAGTCTGGAATGATGGAATTACCACTGAAACAGTCTGGAATGATAGTCTGGAATGATGGAACTACCACTGAAACAGTCTGGAATGATGGAATTACCACTGAAACAGTCTGGAATGATGTAATGACCACTGAAACAGTCTGGAACGATGGAATTACCACTGAAACAGTCTGGAATGATGGAATTACCACTGAAACAGTCTGGAATGATGGAATTACCACTGAAACAGTCTGGAATGATAGTCTGGAATGATGGAATTACCACTGAAACAGTCTGGAATGATGGAATTACCACTGAAAGAGTCTGGAATTATGGAATTACCACTGAAACAGTCTGGAATGATGGAATTACCACTGAAACAGTCTGGAATGATGGAATTACCACTGAAACAGTCTGGAATGATAGTCTGGAATGATGGAATTACCACTGAAACAGTCTGGAATGATGGAATTACCACTGAAAGAGTCTGGAATGATGGAATTACCACTGAAACAGTCTGGAATGATGGAATTACCACTGAAACAGTCTGGAATGATGGAATTACCACTGAAACAGTCTGGAATGATGGAATTACCACTGAAACAGTCTGGGATGATCACTGAAAGAGTCTGGAATGATGGAATTACCACTGAAACAGTCTGGAATGATCACTGAAAGAGTCTGGAATGATGGAATTACCACTGAAACAGTCTGGAATGATCACTGAAACAGTCTGGAATTACCACTGAAACAGTCTGGAATTACCACTGAAACAGTCTGGAATGATGGAATTACCACTGAAACAGTCTGGAATAATCACTGAAACAGTCTGGAATGATGGAATTACCCAAAAAACTGTCTGGGATGATGGAATGATCACTGAAACAGTCTGGATTGATATAATGACCACTGCACAGTCTGGAATGATGTAATGACCACTGTAACAGTATGCACTAATCATTGAAACAGTCTGGAATGATGGAATGATAACTGAAACAGTCTGGATTGATATAATGACCACTGCACAGTCTGGAATGATGTAATGACTACTGAAACAGTCTGGAATAATCACTTAAACAGTCTGGAATGATGGAATGATCACTGAAACAGTCTGGAATGATGGAATAATCCCTGAAACAGTCTCGAATTATCCCTGAAACAGTCTCGAATGATGGAAAAAACACTGAAAGTCTGGAATGATGTTATGATCACTGAAACAGTCTGGCATGATGGAAAAACCAGTGAAACAGTCTGGAATGATGTAATGATCACTGAAACAGTCTGGAATGATGTAATGATCACTGAAACAGTCTGGAATGATGTAATGATCACTGAAACAGTCTGGAATGATGTAATGATCACTGAAACAGTCTGGAATGATGTAATGATCACTGAAACAGTCTGGAATGATGTAATGATCACTGAAACAGTCTGGAATGATGTAATGATCACTGAAACAGTCTGTAATGATGTAATGATCACTGAAACAGTCTGGAATGATGTTATGATCACTGAAACAGTCTGGAATGATGGAAAAACCAGTGAAACAGTCTGGAATGATGGAAAAACCAGTGAAACAGTCTGGAATGATGTTATGATCACTGAAACAGTCTGGCATGATGTAATGACTACTGAAACAGTCTGGAGTGATTCCTGAAACAGACTGGAATGATGGAATGACTACTGAAACAGTCTGGAATAATCACTTAAACAGTCTGGAATGATGGAATGACCACTGTAACAGTATGCACTAATCATTCAAACAGTATGGAATGATGGAATGATCACTGAAACAGTCTGGAAAGATGGAAAAACCAGTGAAACAGTCTGGAATGACGGAAAAACCACTGAAACAGTCTGGAATGATGGAATTCCCACTGAAACAGTATGGAATGATATAATAACCACTAAAACAGTCTGGAATGACCATTGAAACAGTCTGGAATTATATAATGACTACTGAAACAGTCTGCAATGACCGAATGACCACTGAAACAGTTTGGAATGATGGAATTACCACTGAAACAGTCTGGAATGATGGAATGACCACTGAAAAAGTCTGGAATGACCACTGAAACCGTCTGGAATGAGGGCATGACCACTGAAACAGTCTGGAATGATGGAATGACCACTGAAACAGTCTGGAATGAGGGCATGACCACTGAAACAGTCTGGTATGAGGGCATGACCACTGAAACAGTCTGGTATGAGGGCATGACCACTGAAACAGTCTGGAATGAGGGCATGACCACTGAAACAGTTTGGTATTAGGGCATGACCACTGAAACAGTCTGGTATGAGGGCATGACCACTGAAACAGTCTGGAATGAGGGCATGACCACTGAAACAGTCTGGAATGAGGGCATGACCACTGAAACAGTCTGGTATGAGGGCATGACCACTGAAACAGTCTGGAATGAGGGCATGACCACTGAAACAGTCTGGAATGAGGGCATGACCACTGAAACAGTCTGGAATGAGGGCATGACCACTGAAACAGTCTGGTATGAGGGCATGACCACTGAAACAGTCTGGAATGAGGGCATGACCACTGAAACAGTCTGGAAGAACAAATCATATACACATCATGTGTTGATGACTAATAAACACACAGGGATTTAATAACAGAACTGGGCATAGATGTACCCCTGGCTACATCCATTGATAAATTGACTGTGTGAAATAACTAAGAATAGAGAGTGGCTCAGATTTCCCTGTTAGAGTGTCTTCCCATGTCTGAAGCTGTTAGCTGTGGGACTCGAGTCAGTCAATGCTTTGTGAAGTGTGACAGTAGGGTTTAAATGAGAGTCATAATAACTCAAATATGTCTTGGCTTGTGTATTCACTTGCAATTGTGCGCGCACACACACACACACACACACACACGCACACGCACACGCACACACACACACACACACACACACACACACACACACACACACACACACACACACACACACACACACACACATAGCCTACATGTTAAAGCGTTGGTCCATCTGTCGATGTGCCCTTGAGCAAGGCACTTACTCCAGGGGCGCCGTGCTACTATGGCTGACCCTGTAAAACAACGCATTACACTGCACCTATCTGGTGTATGTGACAATAAAACATCTAGATATATTTTTCATGTTTACCCTCGGTGGTCTGTGCTGGATCCTGGCGCGGGCCACTTTCTGCTTGTTGACTATGTTCATCAGCTTAACAGCATCGGCCCCCTTCACATAAACCACCGGCCTCTTCAGAGGGTCCTCTGCTAACCTGTTTAGCTACAGGAGAGGAGAACACACAGACACGCACATTAGGATAGGAGAACTAACACACACACAAGGGCATTTATTGTATATAGGACAACACACACGTTAACCTTAATGATGGATAACAACTGTGTGCTCATCTTCAACATAGTCTCTCATTTCATCTCCTGTAGGATGGAGAGAGAGAGAGAGAGAGAGAGAGAGAGAGAGAGAGAGAGAGAGAGAGAGAGACAGAGACAGAGACAGAGACAGAGACAGAGACAGAGACAGAGACAGAGACGTGGAAACTGTGGTCATCCTCTACAGTGCGAGGGATGAAGGAGGGAGGGATGGAGGAGGAGGGAGGGATGGAGGAGGGAGGGAGAAATGGAGGAGGGAGAGATGGAGGAGGGAGGGATGGAGGAGGGAGGGAGGGATGGATGGAGGAGGGAGAAATGGAGGAGGGAGGGAAGGAGGGATGGAGGAGGGAGGGCTGGAGGAAGAGATGGATGATGGAGGGAAGGCGGGAGGGAGGGTGAAATGGAAGACGGAGGGAGGGTGAAATGGAGGAGGGAGGGAGAAATGGAAGAGGGAGGGATGGAGGAGGGATGGAGGAGGGAGGGAGGGATGGATGGAGGAGGGAGAAATGGAGGAGGGAGGGAAGGAGGGATGGAGGAGGGAGGGCTGGAGGAAGAGATGGATGATGGAGGGAAGGCGGGAGGGAGGGTGAAATGGAGGAGGGAGGGAGAAATGGAAGAGGGAGGGATGGAGGAGGGAGGGAAGGTGGGAGGGAGGGTGAAATGGAGGAGGGAGGGAGAAATGGAGGTGGAGGGAGGGAGGGAGGGAGGGAGTAATGGAGGAGGGAGGGAAGGAGGGAGAAATGGAGGAGGAGGGAGGGAGAAATGGAGGAGGAGGGAGGGAGGGATGGGGTGGAGGGAGGGAGGGAGGGAGTAATGGAGGAGGGAGGGAAGGAGGGAGAAATGGAGGAGGAGGGAGGGAAGGATGGGGTGGAGGGAGGGAGGGAGTAATGGAGGAGGGAGGGAAGGAGGGAGAAATGGAGGAGGGAGGGAAGAAGGGAGGGAAGGAAGGACGGAGAGGGAGGGAGGGAAGTCAATTAATTGTATGTTCTGTATTTGGCCGTATTGGACACAGACTGGACATAGAGCTTCTCTCTCTCTAGTCTGCCGTCCGTGGGCCTATGCAACTGGGTCCTGGACTTCCTGATGGGCTGTCCCCAGGTGGTGAAGGTAGACAACATTATCTCCTCCACACTAATCCTCAACACGGGGACCCCACAAGGGTGCATCCCCACCTCCTGTACTCCCTGTGACTATTAAATCTTACCCTCACCAGAAACCATGGATAGATGGCGGCATTCGCGCAAAACTGAAAGCGCGAACCACCGCATTTAACCATGTATAGATGACTGGGAATATGGCCGAAGTCTCAGAGGGTGGGTCGCTCAGCCTAACGCATCATTGGCTACACACTGACTGCCTTCCAGGACACCTACAACACCAGGTGTCGCAGGAAGGCCAAGAAGATCATCAGGGACCCCAGCCACCCGAACCATGTGCCGTTCTCCATGCTTCCATCACTCACACGTGGGCAGTATAGGAGCATCATGGCAGAAACTGTCAGACTGGCCAATAGTTTCTAGCCTCAGACCAACAGGCTGCTGAATAGCCACCACTAGTCAGCTACCTGTTCTCCCAGTCCCCCCCCCCCTCGCCCCACAATGGACAGTTACCCTGCCCCTACCCCATATGGAAATGGAAATGGTTACATTTGTAAATATTTTGTATATATATTATTATTTAGATTATTGTTTTATTGCCTTGTCTTTCTGACCTGCAGTGTTGCAGCTCGGAGCTGAATAATTTCATTGTACCCAGCAATTACATCTGTAACTAATAAACTCATCTAATCAGTTTCTCTTTCAGCCTCCGTCCCTCCCTGCCCTCTGTACCCTCTACAGTCTCTCTAGTGGGACTCCTCCATTGGACTGATACTCTCTGTTGTCTGCTACCTCCCTGCCCTCTGTACCCTCTACAGTCTCTCTAGTGGGACTCCTCCATTGGACTGATCCTCTCTGTTGTCTACTCCCTCCCTGCCCTCCGTACTCTCTACAGTCTCTCTAGTGGGACTCCTCCATTGGACTGATCCTCTCTGTTGTCTGCTCCCTCCCTGCCCTCTGTACTCTCTACAGTTTCTCTAGTGGGACTCCTCCATTGGACTGATCCTCTCTGTTGTCTACTCCCTCCCTGCCCTCTGTAATCTCTACAGTCTCTCTAGTGGGACTCCTCCATTGGACTGATCCTCTCTGTTGTCTGCTCCCTCCCTGCCCTCCGTACTCTCTACAGTCTCTCTAGTGGGACTCCTCCATTGGACTGATCCTCTCTGTTGTCTGCTCCCTCCCTGCCCTCTGTACCCTCTACAGTCTCTCTAGTGGGACTCCTCCATTGGACTGATCCTCTCTGTTGTCTACTCCCTCCCTGCCCTCTGTACCCTCTACAGTCTCTCTAGTGGGACTCCTCCATTGGACTGATCCTCTCTGTTGTCTACTCCCTCCCTGCCCTCTGTACTCTCTACAGTCTCTCTAGTGGGACTCCTCCATTGGACTGAACCTCTCTGTTGTCTGCTCCCTCCCTGCCCTCCGTACTCTCTACAGTCTCTCTAGTGGGACTCCTCCATTGGACTGAACCTCTCTGTTGTCTGCTCCCTCCCTGCCCTCTGTACCCTCTACAGTCTCTCTAGTGGGACTCCTCCATTGGACTGAACCTCTCTGTTGTCTGTTCCCTCCCTCCCTGCCCTCTGTACTCTCTACAGTCTCTCTAGTGGGACTCCTCCATTGGACTGATCCTCTCTGTTGTCTGCTCCCTCCCTGCCCTCTGTACCCTCTACAGTCTCTCTAGTGGGACTCCTCCATTGGACTGATCCTCTCTGTTGTCTACTCCCTCCCTGCCCTCTGTACCCTCTACAGTCTCTCTAGTGGGACTCCTCCATTGGACTGATCCTCTCTGTTGTCTGCTCCCTCCCTGCCCTCTGTACCCTCTACAGTCTCTCTAGTGGGACTCCTCCATTGGACTGATCCTCTCTGTTGTCTACTCCCTCCCTGCCCTCTGTACTCTCTACAGTCTCTCTAGTGGGACTCCTCCATTGGACTGATCCTCTCTGTTGTCTGCTCCCTCCCTCCCTGCCCTCTGTACTCTCTATAGTCTCTCTAGTGGGACTCCTCCATTGGACTGATCCTCTCTGTTGTCTACTCCCTCCCTGCCCTCCGTACCCTCTACAGTCTCTCTAGTGGGACTCCTCCATTGGACTGAGCCTCTCTGTTGTCTGCTCCCTCCCTGCCCTCTGTACCCTCTACAGTCTCTCTAGTGGGACTCCTCCATTGGACTGATCCTCTCTGTTGTCTGCTCCCTCCCTGCCCTCTGTACCCTCTACAGTCTCTCTAGTGGGACTCCTCCATTGGACTGATCCTCTCTGTTGTCTGCTCCCTCCCTGCCCTCTGTACCCTCTACAGTCTCTCTAGTGGGACTCTTCCATTGGACTGAGCCTCTCTGTTGTCTGCTCCCTCCCTGCCCCAGTCTGTCATTTAAAAATCCCAGGGGAAATACCAGAGATATTCACCATTTCTATTTCTTCCCCTGTCGTCATGTTTCCAAGTGAATTATGCACTCTCTGATTAAAGTATAGCGTACGGCAATTTAACATCTCTGCCTCTGCCTCTGTTATTTTCCCCTGCAAGAGAGTCAATATAGACCAGGCTCTCAAAGGGCTAACACTGCTAGCATTGATGTCAATGTGATAATGCCGTTATGCTACACGTAAAGTATATACACCAGATACCTCACGATAAAGGACAGTATATTGTTGCTACCTCAGTTCAACCAAGGTACAAGAACTAAAGAACAAACTGAATGTGTATAGAAGAGATTTTCGGAACGTCAATAAAGTGCCTCTCCATGATCAAAAACCAACACGTTTAACTCATCATTAAAGACTTTGATAATAAAAATATATCAAGTTAGTAGATAGATCTTGTAAACAGGGAGAAAAAGAGGTCAAAAACATTAACTTCATAACCCTCCCTTGCTCCTAATTTCACCCCGAGGATATTAACTCTCTCTAACTCCTCCCCCCTCGGCCTTGTGTCTGTGCCGATTGGGCAGCTGCAACTGGAAACCCCTCTCAGGGGAATTTGACCTTGCTGACTTTCATGTGGTCCCCTCGCAAGCCTTTTATCTCTGCTACACTTCTGCTTACAGCCTGGAGGCCTGAACACAGAGGAACCTGCATGTCCGGGCCTGGTGCTGTGGGCCTGGCTGAATACCACAGGAGAATTCTTCTCGCTCTCTCTGACAAAGCTGCTACTGCCTCTCCCTGCTGCCGCACCAGTGGAGGTGAGACTTCTGTATCACAGGCAGGAAGAGAGCTCTTTTCTGGATTTTGATCATTAGCGTGTATCGGTCTAATCCTGCTCTGCATGCATTATTTGGTGTTTTACACTGTACACTGTGGATATTTTTGCAGAATTCTGCATGCAGAGTCTCAATTTGGTGTTTGTCCAATTTTGTGAATTCTTGGTTGGTGAGCGGACCCCAGACCTCACAACCAATAAGGGCAATGGGTTCTATAACTGATTCAAGTATTTTTTGCCAGATCCTAATTGGCCCCTCTCTCTCTCTCTCTCTCTCTCTCTCTCTCTCTCTCTCTCTCTCTCTCTCTCTCTCTCTCTCTCTCTCTCTCTCTCTCTCTCTCTCCTCTCTCTCTCTCTGTCTGTCTGTCTGTCTGTCTGTCTGTCTGTCTGTCTGTCTGTCTGTCTGTCTGTCTGTCTGTCTGTCTGTCTGTCTGTCTGTCTGTCTGTCTGTCTGTCTGTCTGTCTGTCTGTCTGTCTGTCTGTCTGTCTGTCTGTCTGTCTGTCTTCTGTCTGTCTGTCTGTCTGTCTGTCTGTCTGTCTGTCTGTCTGTCTGTCTGTCTGTCTGTCTGTCTGTCTGTCTGTCTGTCTGTCTGTCTGTCTGTCTGTCTGTCTGTCTGTCTGTCTGTCTGTCTGTCTGTCTGTCTGTCTGTCTGTCTGTCTGTCTGTCTGTCTGTCTGTCTGTCTGTCTGTCTGTCTGTCTGTCTGTCTGTCTGTCTGTCTGTCTGTCTGTCTGTCTGTCTGTCTGTCTGTCTGTCTGTCTGTCTGTCTGTCTGTCTGTCTGTCTGTCTGTCTGTCTGTCTGTCTGTCTGTCTGTCTGTCTGTCTGTCTGTCTGTCTGTCTGTCTGTCTGTCTGTCTGTCTGTCTGTCTGTCTGTCTGTCTGTCTGTCTGTCTGTCTGTCTGTCTGTCTGTCTGTCTGTCTGTCTGTCTGTCTGTCTGTCTGTCTGTCTGTCTGTCTGTCTGTCTGTCTGTCTGTCTGTCTGTCTGTCTGTCTGTCTGTCTGTCTGTCTGTCTGTCTGTCTGTCTGTCTGTCTGTCTGTCTGTCTGTCTGTCTGTCTGTCTGTCTGTCTGTCTGTCTGTCTGTCTGTCTGTCTGTCTGTCTGTCTGTCTGTCTGTCTGTCTGTCTGTCTGTCTGTCTGTCTGTCTGTCTGTCTCTCTCTCTCTCTCTCTCTCTCTCTCTCTCTCTCTCTCTCTCTCTCTCTCTCTATTCAATTGACTTTATTGACATGGCAAGTTCATTACAGTTTTTCTCAATTGCTAAAACACTAAAACCCATTGGCTGAACAACGTTCTCAGTTGCTAAAACACTAAAACCCATTGGCTGAACAAAGTTCTCAGTTGCCTGGACTCATTTAGCTAATTATGCAGTCTGTTGTCAAAACCTTAAACCATTTCACATGGTAACACACAATTTGCAGATCTCACGTAGACCTTTCAGCAAAACTCTAAACACATTCTCATTCTCAAAACACATTCTGCACTCTAATGCACATGTCATCCATACTGGTAAACACATTCTGCACTCTAATGCACATGTCATCCATACTGGTAAACACATTCTACACTCTAATGCACATGTCATTGTGCCGTGGCGGAGATCTTTGTGGGCTATACTCAGCCTTGTCTCAGGATGGTAAGTTGGTGGTTGAAGATATCCCTCTAGTGGTGTGGGGGCTGTGCTTTGGCAAAGTGGGTGGGGTTATATCCTTCCTGTTTGGCCCTGTCCGGGGGTGTCCTCGGATGGGGCCACAGTGTCTCCTGACCCCTCCTGTCTCAGCCTCCAGTATTTATGCTGCAGTAGTTTATGTGTCGGGGGGCTGGGGTCAGTTTGTTATATCTGGAGTACTTCTCCTGTCCTATTCGGTGTCCTGTGTGAATCTAAGTGTGCGTTCTCTAATTCTCTCCTTCTCTCTTTCTTTCTCTCTCTCGGAGGACCTGAGCCCTAGGACCATGCCCCAGGACTACCTGACATGATGACTCCTTGCTGTCCCCAGTCCACCTGGCCATGCTGCTGTTCCAGTTTCAACTGACCTGAGCCCTAGGACCATGCCCCAGGACTACCTGACATGATGACTCCTTGCTGTCCCCAGTCTACCTGGCCATGCTGCTGCTCCAGTTTCAACTTCCACCTGACTGTGCTGCTGCTCTAGTTTCAACTGTTCTGCCTTATTATTATTCGACCATGCTGGTCATTTATGAACATTGAACATCTTGACCATGTTCTGTTATAATCTCCACCCGGCACAGCCAGAAGAGGACTGGCCACCCCACATAGCCTGGTTCCTCTCTAGGTTTCTTCCTAGGTATTGGCCTTTCTAGGGAGTTTTTCCTAGCCACCGTGCTTCTACACCTGCATTGCTTGCTGTTTGGGGTTTTAGGCTGGGTTTCTGTACAGCACTTTGAGATATCAGCTGATGTACGAAGGGCTATATAAATAAATTTGATTTGATTTGATTTGATGTCATCCATACTGGTAAACACATTCTGCACTCTAATGCACATGTCATCCATACTGGTAAACACATTCTGCACTCTAATGCACATGTCATCCATACTGGTAAACACATTCTGCACTCTAATGCACATGTCATCCATACTGGTAAACACATTCTGCACTCTAATGCACATGTCATCCATACTGGTAAACACATTCTGCACTCTAATGCACATGTCATCCATACTGGTAAACACATTCTGCACTCTAATGCACATGTCATCCATACTGGTAAACACATTCTGCACTCTAATGCACATGTCATCCATACTGGTAAACACATTCTGCACTCTAATGCACATGTCATCCATACTGGTAAACACATTCTGCACTCTAATGCACATGTCACCCATACTGGTAAACACATTCTGCACTCTAATGCACATGTCATCCATACTGGTAAACACATTCTGCACTCTAATGCACATGTCATCCATACTGGTAAACACATTCTGCACTCTAATGCACATGTCATCCATACTGGTAAACACAAGTGGCAACAATCAAATACAAATAGAGAACACATGTCATTGATTGAACACAACCACTCAAAATTGATTTAACCTGTTTCATATGATGCGACACAACCAATATAAGCCAGTTCAGAGACCAAACAGGTTGTTGAAGGTGGGAAGGAGAACGTCTGAGAATGGATACTGTAGTACAGTGCATTGTAGGCTGTATACTGTACAATGGACACATTGTATGGCCCTGAACATTGTGCTTTCCATTTATTAACAGTACTGACTGCTCAGTAGATTTTGACTGGTTGCAGGTTCATATCAACAAAGAACAAGATTTACAGTATCACAGAGACAAAGGACAAGTTTGTGAGATGCAGGGTACAGTACTGTAAAAATAGGGGTACAAGGAGGAGGAAGAACAAAAAACTAAATTGCAAAGAGCAAAGCAGAGTAGTAATTTCTGATCAATTTTGAGCTACTATGATAGAACATGTTTTCGTTCATCAAAAGACAATGACGGAAAAATATGAATATTAACGGTGGTTAACGGTCAGAGCCCAGGTCTGACAGAACCTGTGGTTAACGGTCAGAGCCCAGGTCTGACAGAACCTGTGGTTAACGGTCAGAGCCCAGGTCTGACAGAACCTGTGAAGACGATCTAGGTGCTGCTGTAACCCCTCTTTAGTGGGAGACAGCAGCACCAGGTCATCTGTCTACAGCAGACCCTCTTTAGTGGGAGACAGCAGCACCAGGTCATCTGTCTACAGCAGACCCTCTTTAGTGGGAGACAGCAGCACCAGGTCATCTGTCTACAGCAGACCCTCCTTAGTGGGTGACAGAAGCACCAGGTCATCTGTCTACAGCAGACCCTCTTTAGTGGGAGACAGAAGCACCAGGTCATCTGTCTACAGCAGACCCTCCTTAGTGGGAGACAGCAGCACCAGGTCATCTGCGTACAGCAGACCCTCCTTAGTGGGAGACAGCAGCACCAGGTCATCTGCATACAGCAGACCCTCCTTAGTGGGAGACAGCAGCACCAGGTCATCTGTCTACAGCAGACCCTCCTTAGTGGGAGACAGCAGCACCAGGTCATCTGCGTACAGCAGACCCTCCTTAGTGGGAGACAGCAGCACCAGGTCATCTGCATACAGCAGACACTTGATTTCAGTGTTGTGTAGGGTGATACCAGGTGCTGCCGATTCTTGTAATGTTTTTGCCAATTCATTCATGTAGATGTTAAATAGTGTTGGAAATATTGGGCAGCCCTGTTTCACTCCCCGTCTCTGAGAGCAGAAGTTTGTTTGCCTGTTGCCAATTTTAACCGCACATTTGTTTTTAGTGTACATTGATTTAATAAAATCATGTTTTCCCTCCAATACCGCTTTCTATTAGTTTATAAAAAAGACCTTCATGCCAAATTGAATCAAATGCTTTCTTGAAATCAACAAAACACGAGTAGATTTTGCCTTTGTTTTTGGTTTACTTGTTTATCAATTAGAGTGTGGAGGGTGTAAATGTGGTCTGTTGTACGATAATTTGGCTTCTGGTGTAGTCTGCTATTTATAATACTGCAGAGAATTTTCCCCAAGTTGCTTTTAACGCAAATTCCTCTGTAATTATTTGGGTCAAATTTGTCTCCATTTTTATAGATTGTGATCAATCCCTGGTTCCAAATATCGGGGAAAATACCTGCAGTGGGGAAAATGTTGAAGAGTTTGAGTATAGCCAATTTGAATTTGTGTTCTGCATTTTTGATGATTTCATTTAAAATAGCATCCGCACCACAGGCCTTTTTGGGTTGGAGAGTGCGTAGTTTTTCCAATAATTCTTCTTGTGTAATTGGGGTATCCACAGGATTCTGATAGTCTTTGACTACTGATTCAAGGATTTGTAATATGTCTTGTATATCTTTTTGTTCTGGGCTCTTTGTTATATTGCTGTAGAAAGTGGCAGCTCTGGCCTTTAGCGCAGTGCAGATGTAATCCATGGCTTCTGTTTGGGATGTGTATGGTACCAGTCAAAAGTTCGGACACACCTACTCATTCAAGGGTTTTTCTTTAATTTGACTATTTTCTACATTGTAGAATAATAGTGAAGACATCAAAACTATGAAATAACACATATGTAATTATGTAGTAAACAAAAAAGTGTTAAACAAATTAAAATAGATTTTAGATTCTTGAAAATAACCACCCTTCTTCCTTAATTAATGACAGCTTTGCACACTCTTGGCAATCTCTCAACCAGCTTCATGAGGAATGCTTTTCCAACAGTCTTGAAGGAGTTCCCACATATGGTGAGCACTTGTTGGCTGCTTTTCCATCACTGCAGTCCAACTCATCCCAAACCATCTCAATTGGGTTGAGGTCAGGTGATTGTGGAGGCCAGGTCATCTGATGCAGCACTCCATCACTCTCCTTCTTGGTCAAATAGCCCTTACACAGCCTGGAGGTGTGTTTTGGGTCATTGTCCTGTTGAAAAACATATCATAGTCCCACTAAGCGCAAACCAGATGGGACGGCGTATCGCTGCAGAATGCTGTGGTAGCCATGCTGGTTAAGTGTGCCTTAAATTCTAAATAAATCACAGACAGTGTCACCAGCAAAGCATCTGCACACCATCACACCTCCTCCTCCATGCTTCACGGTGGGAACCACACATGCAGAGATCATCCGTTCACTTACTCTGCGTATGACAAAGACATGGCGGTTTGAACCAAAAATCTCATCAGACCAAAAGACAGATTTCCACCGGTCTATTGTCTATTGCTCGTGTTTCTTGGCCCAAGCAAGTCTCTTCTTCTTATTGGTGGTAGAGGTGATCTAGAGTTTTTTCGGCTCTAGTTGCACAGGTGACATGCTGGTAGAAATGAGGTAAGATGGATTTCAGTTTTCCTGCATTAAAATCACCGGCCACTAGAAGTGCCTCCTCTGGATGAGTGTTTTCTTGTTTGCTTATGGCCTTATACAGCTGGTTGAGTGGCCTTATACAGCTGGTTGAGTGGCCTTATACAGCTGGTTGAGTGGCCTCATACAGCTTGTTGAGTGCGGTCTTAGTGCCAGCACCGATTTGTGGTGGTAAATAGAAGGCTACGAAAACTATAGAGGAAAACTCTATTTGTAAATAGTGTGGTCTACAGCTTATCATGAGACACTCTAAATCAGGTGAGCAGAATCTCCAGATTGCTGTTGTTGTTAACAAAGAAACATACCAACCCTCTTGACCCGACGCTGCCGTTCTGTCCTGCCGATGCATAGAAAGACAAGCTACGTGAATATTATCCATGGCCTTGTTCAGTCAAGTTTCCTAGAAACATATTACAGTTCTTCAGGATAGTCTTGAACGGAGCTCGCCCAGTTTGTTCTCTGGTGGTTGTTCATTCACTAATAGAACATCGGGAAGAGACGGTTTATTTACAGTCGCAGTTTCATCAGGGTGCCCGTATGTTGTCCTCTATCGCCGTCTCTTTCTCTTCAGAGTGTCGGGGAGGGAGGGCCTGGTCCGAGGTGAGCAGTATGTCCTGCTCTGACAGACCCTTGAAGTAGAAATCTTCATCCAAATCAAGGGTAGTGATCACTGTTCTGATGGCCAGACGCTCTATTCATTCATAGAAAACGATGGCGGTAACACTATGTCAAAATGTAGTTAAGAACCGCGCAAAAACACACAAAAAGAGTTGCTCAGGTGCCCGTTAAATGGCCGCTATACATTCCACCACCATTCTTGAGTGGAGACTTAGAATGTGAGTGCCCAATGGGTGAATGGAAACATGGAAACCATGTGTGTGTGTGTGTGTCTGTGTGTGTGTGTGTACTGACCTGATCAATGGCATCAGAGTTTTCAGACACGTCAAAAATGACAGCCGTCGCCCCTCTCTGAACTGCTCGCTTCGCCTGCAGGGAGAACAACAGTCATTAGAGACACAAAGAGAACAACAGCCATTAGAGACACAGAGAGAACAACAGCCATTAGAGACACAGAGAACAACAGCCATTAGTGATACAGAGAGACCAACAGCCATTAGTGACACAGAGAACAACACCCATTAGTGATACAGAGAACAACAGCCATTAGAGACACAGAGAACAGCCAATAGAGACACAGAGAACAACAGCCATTAGAGACACAGAGAGAACAATAGCCATTAGTGATACAGAGAACAACAACCATTAGAGACACAGAGAATAACAACCATTAGAGACACAGAGAGTAACAACCATTAGAGAAACAGAGAGAACAACAGCCATTAGTGATACAGAGAACAACAGCCATTAGAGACAGAGAGAGAACAACAGCCATTAGAGACACAGAGAGACCAACAGCCATTAGAGACACAGAGAGAACAACAGCCATTAGAGACACAGAGAGAACAACAGCCATTAGAGACACAGAGAGAACAACAGCCAATAGAGACACAGAGAACAACAGCCATTAGAAACAGAGAGGACAACATCCAATTAGCGACAGAGAGAGAACAACGGCCATTAGAGACACAGAGAGAACAACAGCCATTAGAGACACAGAGAACAACAGCCATTAGAGACACAGAGAGAACAACAGCCATTACAGAGACAGAGAGAGTAACAGCAATTAGTGACACAGAGAGTAGCAGCCATCAGAAACACAGAGAACAACAGCCATAAAATATACACAGAGAGTAACAACCATCAGAGACACAGAGAGTAACAGCCAATAGAGACACAAAGAAAACGACAGCCATTAGATACACACAGAGAACAACAGCCATTAGATACACACAGAGAACAACAGCCATTACACAGAGAACAACAGCCATTAGAGACACAGAGAACAACAGCCATTAGAGACACAGAGAACAACAGCCATTAGAGACACAGAGAGTAACAACCATTAGAGACACAGAGAGTAACAACCATTATAGACACAGAGAGTAACAACCATTAGAGACACAGAGAGTAACAACCATTAGAGACACAGAGAGTAACAACCATTAGAGAGACACAGAGAGTAACAGCCAATAGAGACACAAAGAAAACGACAGCCATTAGATACACACAGAGAACAACAGCCATTAGAGACACAGAGAACAACAGCCATTAGAGACACAGAGAACAACAGCCACAGAGAGAACAACCATTCGACTCTTAGTCTAAGTTTTGGGCTCAAAGATATTTTCCATCAATTAGTCTTTTGAGTAATCACCTCAGATATTTTCACATTCAATCTTTTTCAGATCTGATTGGTCAATAGCCCAATTAGTGAAAATAAGATCAGAATTGGGCTGCCTGTCTAAACGCAGCCAGAGAGAAGAACAACCATTAGAGACACACAGAGACCAGTAGTTTGAACATAATTTACCAGTCCAAAGTTTGGACACACCTCATTCAAGGGCTTTTCTTTATGTTTGACTATTTTCTTCAATGTAGCATGAAAGTAAAGATAGTATGAAATAACACACATGCAACATGTAGTAACCAAAAAAAGTGTAAAAATGTACTATTCTTCAAAGTAGCCACCCTTTGACTTATTGACAGCTTTGCACACTCTTGGCATTCTCTCAACCAACTTCACCTGGAATGCTTTTCCAACAGTCTTGAAGGAGTTCCCACATATGCTGAGCACTTGTTGGCTGCTTATCCTTCACTCTGCGGTCCAACTCATCCCTAACCATCTCAATTGGGTAGAGGTTGGGTGATTGTGGAGACCAGGTCATCTGATGCAGCACTCCATCACTCTCCTTCTTGGTCAAATAGCCGTTACACAGCCTGGAGGTGTGTTGGGTCATTGTCCTGTTGAAAAACAACAGGACAATGTCACCAGCAAAGCACCCCCACACAAACCAGATGGGATGACGTATTGCTGCAGAATGCTGTTTTAGCCATGCTGGTTAAGTGTGCCTTAATTCTAAATAAATCGCAGACAATATCACTATCAAAGCACCCCCACACCTCCTCCTCCATGCTTCACGGTGGGAACCACACATATGCAGAGATCATCCGTTCACTAACTTTGCATTTTACAAAGATATGGCGGTTGGAACCAAAAATCTCAAATAAGTACTCATCAGACCAAAAGACAGATGTCAACTGGACCTTGTAGTCATAGCAGATAATATTCTAATCTTTGGTGACTTTAATATTCACATGGAAAAGTCCACAGACCCACTCCAAAAGGCTTTCGGAGCCATCATCGACTCAGTGGGTTTTGTCCAACATGTCTCTGGACCCACTCACTGTCACAGTCATACGCTGGACCTAGTTTTGTCCCATGGAATAAATGTGGTGGATCTTAATGTTTTTCCTCATAATCCTGGACTATCGGACCACCATTTTATTACGTTTGCAATTGCAACAAATAATCTGCTTAGACCCCAACCAAGGAACATCAAAAGTCATGCTATAAATTCACAGACAACACAAAGATTCCTTGATGCCCTTCCAGACTCCCTCTGCCTACCCAAGGACGCCAGAGGACAAAAATCAGTTAACCACCTAACTGAGGATCTCAATCTAACCTTGCGCAATACCCTAGATGCAGTTGCACCCCTAAAAACTAAAAAAATGTCTCATAAGAAACTAGCTCCCTGGTACACAGAAAATACCCGAGCTCTGAAGCAAGCTTCCAGAAAATTGGAACGGAAATGACGCCACACCAAACTGGAAGTCTTCCGACTAGCTTGGAAGGACGGCACCGTGCAGTACCGTAGAGCCCTTACTGCTGCTCGATCATCCTATTTTTCTAACTTAATTGAGGAAAATAAGAACAATCCGAAATTCCTTTTTAATACTGTCGCAAAGCTAACTAAAAAGCAGCATTCCCCAAGAGAGGATGACTTTCACTTTAGCAGTGATAAATTCATGAACTTCTTTGAGGAAAAGATTATGATTATTAGAAAGCAAATTACGGACTCCTCTTTAAACCTGCGTATTCCTCCAAACCTCAGTTGTCCTGAGTCTGCACAACTCTGCCAGGACCTAGGATCAAGGGAGACGCTCAAGTGTTTTAGTACTATATCTCTTGACACAATGATGAAAATAATCATGGCCTCTAAACCTTCAAGCTGCATACTGGACCCTATTCCAACTAAACTACTGAAAGAGCCGCTTCCTGTGCTTGGCCCTCCTATGTTGAACATAATAAACGGCTCTCTATCCACTGGATGTGTACCAAACTCACTAAAAGTGGCAGTAATAAAGCCTCTCTTGAAAAAGCCAAACCTTGACCCAGAAAATATAAAAAACTATCGGCCTATATCGAATCTTCCATTCCTCTCAAAAATTTTAGAGAAGGCTGTTGCGCAGCAACTCACTGCCTTCCTGAAGACAAACAATGTATACGAAATGCTTCAGTCTGGTTTTAGACCCCATCATAGCACTGAGACGGCACTTGTGAAGGTGGTAAATGACATTTTAATGGCATCGGACCGAGGCTCTGCATCTGTCCTCGTGCTCCTAGACCTTAGTGCTGCTTTTGATACCATCGATCACCACATTCTTTTGGAGAGATTGGAAACCCAAATTGGTCTACACGGACATGTTCTGGCCTGGTTTAGATCTTATCTGTCGGAAAGATATCAGTTTGTCTCTGTGAATGGTTTGTCCTCTGACAAATCAACTGTAAATTTCGGTGTTCCTCAAGGTTCCGTTTTAGGACCACTATTGTTTTCACTATATATTTTACCTCTTGGGGATGTTATTCGAAAACATAATGTAAACTTTCACTGCTGTGCGGATGACACACAGCTGTACATTTCAATGAAACATGGTGAAGCCCCAAAATTGCCCTCGCTAGAAGCATGTGTTTCAGACATAAGGAAGTGGATGGCTGCAAACTTTCTACTATTAAACTCGGACAAAACAGAGATGCTTGTTCTAGGTCCCAAGAAACAAAGAGATCTTCTGTTGAATCTGACAATTAATCTTAATGGTTGTACAGTCGTCTCAAATAAAACTGTGAAGGACCTCGGCGTTACTCTGGACCCTGATCTCTCTTTTGAAGAACATATCAAGACCATTTCGAGGACAGCTTTTTTCCATCTACGTAACATTGCAAAAATCAGAAACTTTCTGTCCAAAAATGTGGCAGAAAAATTAATCCATGCTTTTGTCACTTCTAGGTTAGACTACTGCAATGCTCTATTTTCCGGCTACCCGGATAAAGCACTAAATAAACTTCAGTTAGTGCTAAATACGGCTGCTAGAATCCTGACTAGAACCAAAAAATTTGATCATATTACTCCAGTGCTAGCCTCTCTACACTGGCTTCCTGTCAAAGCAAGGGCTGATTTCAAGGTTTTACTGCTAACCTACAAAGCATTACATGGGCTTGCTCCTACCTATCTCTCTGATTTGGTCCTGCCGTACATACCTACACGTACGCTACGGTCACAAGACGCAGGCCTCCTAATTGTCCCTAGAATTTCTAAGCAAACAGCTGGAGGCAGGGCTTTTATGGAACGGTCTGCCTACCCATGTCAGAGACGCAAACTCGGTCTCAACCTTTAAGTCTTTACTGAAGACTCATCTCTTCAGTGGGTCATATGATTGAGTGTAGTCTGGCCCAGGAGTGGGAAGGTGAACGGAAAGGCTCTGGAGCAACGAACCGCCCTTGCTGTCTCTGCCTGGCCGGTTCCCCTCTTTCCACTGGGATTCTCTGCCTCTAACCCTATTACAGGGGCTGAGTCACTGGCTTGCTGGGGCTCTCTCATGCCGTCCCTGGAGGGGGTGCGTCACCTGAGTGGGTTGATTCACTGTTGTGGTCATCCTGTCTGGGTTGGCGCCCCCCCCCTTGGGTTGTGCCGTGGCGGAGATCTTTGTGGGCTATACTCAGCCTTGTCTCAGGATGGTAAGTTGGTGGTTGAAGATATCCCTCTAGTGGTGTGGGGGCTGTGCTTTGGCAAAGTGGGTGGGGTTATATCCTTCCTGTTTGACCCTGTCCGGGGGTGTCCTCGGATGGGGCCACAGTGTCTCCTGACCCCTCCTGTCTCAGCCTCCAGTATTTATGCTGCAGTAGTTTATGTGTCGGGGGGCTGGGGTCAGTTTGTTATATCTGGAGTACTTCTCCTGTCCTATTCGGTGTCCTGTGTGAATCTAAGTGTGCGTTCTCTAATTCTCTCCTTCTCTCTTTCTTTCTCTCTCTCGGAGGACCTGAGCCCTAGGACCATGCCCCAGGACTACCTGACATGATGACTCCTTGCTGTCCCCAGTCCACCTGGCCATGCTGCTGCTCCAGTTTCAACTTCCACCTGACTGTGCTGCTGCTCTAGTTTCAACTGTTCTGCCTTATTATTATTCGACCATGCTGGTCATTTATGAACATTTGAACATCTTGGCCATGTTCTGTTATAATCTCCACCCGGCACAGCCAGAAGAGGACTGGCCACCCCACATAGCCTGGTTCCTCTCTAGGTTTCTTCCTAGGTATTGGCCTTTCTAGGGAGTTTTTCCTAGCCACCGTGCTTCTACACCTGCATTGCTTGCTGTTTGGGGTTTTAGGCTGGGTTTCTGTACAGCACTTTGAGATATCAGCTGATGTACGAAGGGCTATATAAATAAATTTGATTTGATTTGATTTGAACTGGTGTCCATTGCTCGTGTTTCTTGGACCAAGCAAGTCTCTTCTTCTTATCGGTGTCCTTTAGTGGTGGTTTATTTGCAGCAATTCGACCATGAAGGCCTGATTCACACAGTCTCCTCTGAACAGTTGATGTTGAGATGTGTCTTTTACTTGAACTCTGTGAAGAATTTATTTGGGTCGCAATTTCTGAGGCTGGTAACTCTAATGAACTTATCCTCTGCAGCAGAGGAAACTCTGTGTCTTCCTTTCCTGTGAGAGCCAGTTTCATCATAGCGCTTGATGGTTTTTGCGACTGCACTTTAAGACACTTTCAAAGTTCTTGAAATTTTCCAGATTGACTGACCTTCATGTCTTAAAGTAATGATGGAGTGTCATTTCTCTTTGCTTATTTGAGCTGTTCTTGCTATGATATTGACTTTTACCAAATAGGGCTATCTTCTGTATACCACCCCTACCTTGAAACAACACAAGTGATTGGCTCATACGCATTAAGAAGGAAGGAAATTCTACAAATTCACTTTTAACAAGGCACACCTGTTAATTGAAATGCATTCCAGGTGACTACCTCATGAAGCTGGTTGAGAGAATGCCAAAAGTGTACAAAGCTGTCATCAAGGCAAATGGTGGGTATTTGAAGAATCTCAAATATAAAATATATTTTGATTTGTTGAACACTTGTTTGTTTACTACATGATTCCATATGTGCTATTTCATAGTTTTGATGTCTTCACTATTATTCTACAATGTATCCCCAAAACCTCATTCTCACTCCCAGCCACCAGAGGGGGTTGTGTGACTTTGAATGGCCTTAATCCAGCAGACAGCTAGGCCCAGCAGCAGAGAGAGGAGAGACATAGAGAGAGAGAGAGAGACAGAGAGACATAGAGAGAGACATAGAGAGAGAGAGGGATAGAGGGAGAGAGAGAGAGAGAAAGAGAGAGAGAGAGAGAGAGAGAGAGAGGGAGATTGAGAGATAGAGAGAGAGAGGAACAGAGAAAGAGAGGAACAGAGAAAGAGAGGGAGAGAGGGAGAGAGAGGGTTATGGAGATAGAGACAGAGAGAGGGATCGAGACAGTCGGCCCCCAGTCCATGGAGAGGTCAACAACTCAATGATAACATTGGAAGGATGAGCACAAGTGGTCTGTCCCTCAACTCTCTTTATACATGATGTCACTAGATAAAGACCTGTGTCTCAAACGACAGCCCTTTCCCTATGAAGTGCTCTACTTTTCATCAGGGCCCATAGGGTCAAAAGTAGAAATATAAAGGCAATAGGGGACCATTGAGACCACCCTTAAAGCTACATCTGATTCATATTACACCGAACAGTATGGCAGTGTTTTACTCTATATAGACTACACACCACATATACATTCAAATGATTTCACATGATGACAAGTACCATTACATTTGGTGGCAGACATTTATGAAAGCTGCATTTCAATGTCAGTGGTCGTTATTCCAATACCAACTAGCAGAAAGATCCTCAGAGATCCTTCAACATGATGAGTCGTGTAACTGCTACAGACGTAGTCTTTGGATGGTGTTTCTGTTTGAGGCAAGAGAATAAGACAAACGTTGGAATCAGCAGAACCCAGAATATCTCTTCACTCAATCCAAAATGGCTTCCCCAACCGACCGTTCCAAATCCATTCTGTCTGAGTATGGTTGATTCATGGTGCCCTGTTTAGCAGCGTTTTGAAGTCTCAACTAAAAGAGCAGTCAGGATCACATCCTGGTATTATCTTGGAGCCCTGTTGGCTCTGTGCCAGATAACATCCAATCAGCCAGCTAGGGGAGGGACATCAGATCAACGTGACAGAGCACAGGGCTGTGGCTCTGATGTCCAGTGGCTGAAAAGTGTCTGAGCTGAGCTTGTGTCTACAGGCACTTTAGAGCGAGAGAGAGAAAGAAAGAGAGAGAGAGACAGAGAGAGAGAGAGAGAGAGAGAGAGAGAGAGAGACAGAGAGAGAGAGAGAGACAGAGAGAGAGAGAGAGAGAGAGAGAGAGAGAGACAGAGAGAGAGAGAGAGAGAGAGAGAGAGAGAGACAGAGAGAGAGAGAGAGACAGAGAGAGAGAGAGAGAGAGAGAGAGAGAGAGAGAGACAGAGAGAGAGAGAGAGAGAGAGAGAGAGGAGGGAGAAAGAGAGAGAGGAGGGAGAAAGAGAGAGAGAGAGACAGAGAGAGAGAGAGAGAGAGGAGGGGGGGAGAAAGAGAGAGAGACAGAGAGAGAGAGATAGAGAGAAAGAGAGAGAGAGAAAGAGAGAGAGAGAGAGAGAGGTCCTTTCAAAACAAGTAATGCTACATTCAGAGGTAGTATTTAGAAATGTGTGGTAGAACAGAGCAATGTGTGGTAGCATTGAACAATGTGTGGTAGCATTGAACAATGTGTGGTAGAACAGAGCAATGTGTGGTAGCATTGAACAATGTGTGGTAGCATTGAACAATGTGTGGTAGCATTGAACAATGTGTGGTAGAACAGAGTAATGTGTGGTAGCATTGAACAATGTGTGGTAGAATTGAACAATGTGTGGTAGCATTGAACAATGTGTGGTAGCATTGAACAATGTGTGGTAGAATTGAACAATGTGTGGTAGCATTGAACAATGTGTGGTAGCATTGAACAATGTGTGGTAGCATTGAACAATGTGTGGTAGAATTGAACAATGTGTGGTAGCATTGAACAATGTGTGGGAGAACAGATCAATGTGTGGTAGAGCAGATCAATGTGTGGTAGCATTGAACAATGTGTGGTAGCATTGCACAATGAGAGGTAGAACAGAGCAATGTGTGGTAGCATTGAACAATGTGTGGTAGCATTGAACAATGTGTGGTAGCATTGAACAATGTGTGGTAGAACAGAGCAATGTGTGGTAGCATTGAACAATGTGTGGTAGAACAGAGCAATGTGTGGTATCATTGAACAATGTGTGGTAGCATTGGACAATGTGTGGGAGCATTGAACAATGTGTGGTAGCATTGAACAATGTGTGGTAGAACAGAGCAATGTGTGATAGCATTGAACAATGTGTGGTAGCATTGAACAATGTGTGGTAGCATTGAACAATGTGTGGTAGAACAGAGCAATGTGTGGTAGCATTGAACAATGTGTGGTAGCATTGAACAATGTGTGGTAGCATTGAACAATGTGTGGTAGAACAGAGCAATGTGTGGTAGCATTGAACAATGTGTGGTAGAACAGAGCAATGTGTGGTAGAGCAGAGCAATGTGTGGTAGCATTGGACAATGTGTGGTAGCATTGAACAATGTGTGGTAGCATTGAACAATGTGTGGTAGAACAGAGCAATGTGTGGTAGAACAGAGCAATGTGTGGTAGCATTGGACAATGTGTGGTAGCATTGAACAATGTGTGGTAGCATTGAACAATGTGTGGTAGCATTGAACAATGTGTGGTAGAACAGAGCAATGTGTGGTAGAACAGAGCAATGTGTGGTAGAACAGAGCAATGTGTGGTAGAACAGAGCAATGTGTGGTAGAACAGAGCAATGTGTGGTAGAACAGAGCAATGTGTGGTAGAACAGAGCAATGTGTGGTAGAACAGAGCAATGTGTGGGAGCATTGAACAATGTGTGGTAGCATTGAACAATGTGTGGTAGCATTGAACAATGTGTGGTAGAACAGAGCAATGTGTGGTATAACAGAGCAATGTGTGGTAGAACAGAGCAATGTGTGGTAGAACAGAGCAATGTGTGGTAGAACAGAGCAATGTGTGGTAGAACAGAGCAATGTGTGGTAGCATTGAACAATGTGTGGTAGCATTGAACAATGTGTGGTAGAACAGAGCAATGTGGTAGAACAGAGCAATGTGTGGTAGAACAGAGCAATGTGTGGTAGAACAGAGCAATGTGTGGTAGAACAGAGCAATGTGTGGTAGAACAGAGCAATGTGTGGTAGAACAGAGCAATGTGTGGTAGAACAGAGCAATGTGTGGTAGAACAGAGCAATGTGTGGTAGAACAGAGCAAAGTGTGGTAGCATTGAACAATGTGTGGTAGAACAGAGCAATGTGTGGTAGAACAGAGCAATGTGTGGTAGAACAGAGCAATGTGTGGGAGCATTGAACAATGTGTGGTAGAACAGAGCAATGTGTGGTAGAACAGAGCAATGTGTGGTAGAACAGAGCAAAGTGTGGTAGCATTGAACAATGTGTGGTAGAACAGAGCAATGTGTGGTAGAACAGAGCAATGTGTGGTAGAACAGAGCAATGTGTGGTAGAACAGAGCAATGTGTGGTAGAACAGAGCAATGTGTGGTAGAACAGAGCAATGTGTGGTAGAACAGAGCAATGTGTGGTAGAACAGAGCAATGTGTGGTAGAACAGAGCAATGTGTGGTAGAACAGAACAATGTGTGGTAGAACAGAGCAATGTGTGGTAGAACAGAGCAATGTGTGGTAGAACAGAGCAATGTGTGGTAGAACAGAGCAATGTGTGGTAGAACAGAGCAATGTGTGGTAGAACAGAGCAATGTGTGGTAGCATTGAACAATGTGTGGTAGAACAGAGCAATGTGTGGTAGAACAGAGCAATGTGTGGTAGAACAGAACAATGTGTGGTAGAACAGAACAATGTGTGGTAGAACAGAACAATGTGTGGTAGAACAGAGCAATGTGTGGTAGAACAGAACAATGTGTGGTAGAACAGAGCAATGTGTGGTAGAACAGAGCAATGTGTGGTAGAACAGAGCAATGTGTGGTAGAACAGAGCAATGTGTGGTAGAACAGAGCAATGTGTGGTAGAACAGAGCAATGTGTGGTAGAACAGAGCAATGTGTGGTAGAACAGAGCAATGTGTGGTAGAACAGAGCAATGTGTGGTAGAACAGAGCAATGTGTGGTAGAACAGAGCAATGTGTGGTAGAACAGAGTAATGTGTGGTAGCATTGAACAATGTGTGGTAGAACAGAGCAAAGTGTGGTAGCATTGAACAATGTGTGGTAGAACAGAGCAATGTGTGGTAGAACAGAGCAATGTGTGGGAGCATTGAACAATGTGTGGTAGAACAGAGCAATGCGTGGTAGAACAGAGCAATGTGTGGTAGAACAGAGCAAAGTGTGGTAGCATTGAACAATGTGTGGTAGAACAGAGCAATGTGTGGTAGAACAGAGCAATGTGTGGTAGAACAGAGCAATGTGTGGTAGAACAGAGCAATGTGTGGTAGAACAGAGCAATGTGTGGTAGAACAGAGCAATGTGTGGTAGAACAGAGCAATGTGTGGTAGAACAGAGTAATGTGTGGTAGCATTGAACAATGTGTGGTAGAACAGAGCAATGTGTGGTAGCATTGAACAATGTGTGGTAGTATTGAACAATGTGTGGTAGAACAGAGTAATGTGTGGTAGCATTGAACAATGTGTGGTAGCATTGAGCTACACTCCAAAAGGAAAAAGGAAGAGAATTTGAGAAGTCTTTAAAATTAGTATTTGGACACGTCGTTTACCCTCTAGGTCTACCCGTGTGTGTGTGTGTGTGTGTGTGTGTGTGTGTGTGTGTGTGTGTGTGTGTGTGTGTGTGTGTGTGTGTGTGTGTGTGTGTGTGTGTGTGTGTGTGTGTGTGTGTGTGTGTGTGTGTGTGAGAGAGATAGATAGAGAGAGAGAAATCCTGGGCTATGCAGTGTGATTATATTGTGTCCTGTATTTAAGCTGAATATAGACATGAATGTGCATATACAGTCCAGGGCAGAAGGGCGTGGCTGGCGGCTACAGATTGGGTCTCTACACTTATACTGTCCGTACGATTGATGTTATATCCCAAAGATGAGAGCTTTCAGAAACCAACGTGGAAGACAACGGGGAACCCTTAGTTGGGACTTGTGTTCCCTAGAACCAGGATGGATCTCACAATCCAATTCAATTCAAGAGGCTTTATTGTCATGGGAAACATATGTCAACATTGCCAAAGCAAGTGAGGTAGATAATATACAAAAGTTAAATAAACAGTAAAAATGAACAGTAAACATTACACATACAGACGTTCCAAAAGAATAAAGACATTACAAATGTCATATTATGTTTATATACAGTCTCTCTCTCTCCCTCCCTCCTCTCTCTCTCCCTCCTCCTCTCTCTCTCCCTCCCTCCTCTCTCTCTCCCTCCCTCCCCCTCTCTCTCTCTCCCTCCCCCTCTCTCTCTCCCTCCCTCCTCTCTCTCTCCCTCCCCCTCTCTCTCTCTCCCTCCCTCCTCTCTCTCTCCCTCCCTCCTCTCTCTCCCCCTCTCTCTCTCTCCCTCTCTCTCTCTCCCTCTCTCTCCCCCTCTCTCTCCCTCTCGCTCCCCCTCTCTCTCCCTCTCTCTCTCTCTCCCTCTCTCTCTCTCTCTCCCTCTCTCCCTCTCTCTCTCCCTCTCTCTCCCTCTCTCCATCTCCCTCCCTGGAATGCTGCTTCATATGCAATATACACAGCCAAAGGAATTTATTCTAATGGAGTTCAATTCAACTCCTTGGATTGTCCTTTCTTTTGGTAAACAGTCTTGTCTAATTTACTTTATAAAATCCAACACTTTTCAGTTTCCAACTGCGGTTAAACTTCTAAATTCTCTTTCTGTTCTCACACAATTTCCCTCTCACACAGTTTTATCTCTCACACAGGTTTATCTCTCCATTGCCGTGCTCTGGCTGTAGCCCATTTAATTCAGCCGCTTTGATGTTAGCTATTAGCATTAATAATTAATAGTTCTTGGTAAGACGTTTAAGAAGAAAGAGATCCCTGCTAAATAATCTCAATTTGGGCAGGCGCTACAGTGTAGGGACTTGCCTGCCTGACAACAACAAAAATGTACCTACAGGCAAGCTCAGCTCCTTCTCAGCTCCCTCTACAGGCAAGCTCAGCTCCCTCTACAGGCAAGCTTAGCTCCCTCTCAGCTCCCTCTACAGGCGAGCTCAGCTCCCTCTCAGCTCCCACTACAGGCAAGCTCAGCTCCCTCAGCTCCCTCTACAGGCAAGCTCAGCTCCCTCTCAGCTCCCACTACAGGCAAGCTCAGCTCCCTCAGCTCCCTCTACAGGCAAGCTCAGCTCCCTCTCAGCTCCCACTACAGGCAAGCTCAGCTCCCTCAGCTCCCTCTACAGGCAAGCTTACCTCCCTCTCAGCTCCCTCTACAAGCAAGCTCAGCTCCCTCTCAGCTCCCACTACAGGCAAGCTCAGCTCCCTCTCTTTAAGTTGAGAGGAAGGATAAAGGATGGAGTCATTTACATCTTCTACAAACTAATTTGTCTCAGTGGAACAGAAGTGTGGTATTGTCCCTTTGAAGAGAGACAAGCATCACAATACTCCAGAACTCCATAAATCTTGACACAATATAATATATAGGCTACAATCTACTCTTTCTCACTATGTTCATGGGTTTCTATGGAGAATAAAGAATAATAGATAGTAATAGTTATGCTACTAGATAATAATGCTACTAGATAATAATGCTACTAGATAATAGTGCTACTAGATAGTAATGCTACTAGATAGTAATGCTACTAGATAGTAGTGGTGCAAAGGATCACAAAAGTCACGGTTCGGATCGGATCGGATCACAGTTTTGAGTCACGGATCGGATCACAGTTTTGAGTCACGGATCGGATCACAGTTTTGAGTCACGGATTGGATCACAGTTTGAGCCGCGGTTCGGATCGGATCACAGTTTTGAGTCACGGATTGGATCGGATCACAGTTTTGAGTCACGGATTGGATCGGATCACAGTTTTGAGTCACGGATCGGATCACAGTTTTGAGTCACGGATTGGATCGGATCAGTTTTGAGTCACGGATTGGATCGGATCAGTTTTGAGTCACAGATTGGATCGGATCGGTTTTGAGTCACGTATTGGATCGGATCAGTTTTGAGTCACGGATCGGATCACAGTTTTGAGTCACGGATCGGATCATTTTTCAGATCAGCGACAAAAAAAAGGGAGACAAATACAACTTCGCTTTCCATTATTACTTAAAGCAAGGAACTGTTGAAATAAAATCTTTAAATAAAATATTCAATACTCAATTGTTAAATTAAAGTTTAATATGAGGCATGATTCCTGCTTCCTTTGAACAATAGTGAATGAATAAATAGCCTGTGTCCACGTCATCAAAAAAAAGTTAAGAAAGAAAGCAAAGCAGACCTGAGCTTATAACTTATAACTTATAACTTATAACTTAACTATTTAACTAACTATTTATCAGTCTGATGGCTTAGTGATAGAAGCTGTTCAGGGTCCTGATAACTATTGGTTAACTATTTAACTAACAATTTATCAGACTGATGGCTTAGTGATAGAAGCTGTTCAGGGTCCTGGTAACTATTGGTTAACTATTTAACTAACTATTTATCAGTCTGATGGCTTAGTGATAGAAGCTGTTCAGGGTCCTGGTAACTATTGGTTAACTATTTAACTAACTACTTATCAGTCTGATGGCTTAGTGATAGAAGCTGTTCAGGGTCCTGATAACTATTGGTTAACTGTTTAACTAACTATTTATCAGTCTGATGGCTTAGTGATAGAAGCTGTTCAGGGTCCTGGTAACTATTGGTTAACTATTTAACTAACTATTTATCAGTCTGATGGCTTAGTGATAGAAGCTGTTCAGGGTCCTGATAACTATTGGTTAACTGTTTAACTAACTATTTATCAGTCTGATGGCTTAGTGATAGAAGCTGTTCAGGGTCCTGATAACTATTGGTTAACTGTTTAACTAACTATTTATCAGTCTGATGGCTTAGTGATAGAAGCTGTTCAGGGTCCTGATAACTATTGGTTAACTATTTAACTAACTATTTATCAGTCTGATGGCTTTGTGATAGAAGCTGTTCAGGGTCCTGGTAACTATTGGTTAACTATTTAACTAACTATTTATCAGTCTGATGGCTTAGTGCTAGAAGCTGTTCAGGGTCCTGATAACTATTGGTTAACTATTTAACTAACTATTTATCAGACTGATGGCTTAGTGATAGAAGCTGTTCAGGGTCCTGGTAACTATTGGTTAACTATTTAACTAACTATTTATCAGTCTGATGGCTTAGTGATAGAAGCTGTTCAGGGTCCTGTTGGTTCTAGACTTGGTGTATCGGTACAGCTTTCCATGCTGTAGCAGAGAGAACAGTCTATGTCTATGACTGGAGTCTTTGACAATTTGTAGGACCTTCCCCTGACACCGCCTGGTGTAGAGGTCCTGGAAGACCAGAGAGAACAGTCTATGACTTCGGTGGCTGGAGTCTGACAACTTTTAGGGCCTTCCTCTGACACCGCCTGGAATAGAAAAGGGTGCCATTTGGGACACAGGCCTTGTGTAAACCAGAATAATGGAAAAATAATAGTGCAGTTATTAAATGTAAATATGGGCACAAGATCACTTCAACCACTCTGGGAGCCACGGCGACAGCCATTTATTTCCCTGTCCCAGACGCGAGGTACAGTATGCTGAGGGTCTTAGCAGAACAGATGTACTTCTAACATGTATCCTTCCTTTCTCTCTTCTTTGAAGTAGTCACTGATCTAAGATGAATGTTGAATTAATGACATCGTTTTCACCTATTCTTTTTAGTCAGATCGCTGATTACTTCAGGTAGCTACAGTATGAACGAGTTTGATGAGGGGAGATTCCCCCGATCAGTGTATTCCTGAAAGGGAGAGAGAGAGAAAGAGAGAGTGAGAGCGAGACCCAGAGAGAGAGAGACCCAGAGAGAGAGTGCTACGCTAACTGCTAGCAGGGTCTTTCTCTCTCCCATTAAATGCTACCATAGATAAGATATTTATAACTAACCCTAAATGTATTGATACATTTTTAACCTTCATTTAACTAGGCAAATCAGTTGAGAACTAATTCTTATTTACAATGAAGGCCTACCAAAAGGCAAAGGGCCTCCTGCAGGGTCAGGGGTTGAGATTAAACAAAAACAAATATAAAGAAATAACATATAAATACAGGCCAAAACACACATCACGACAAGAGAGACAACTCAACACTACATAAAGAGAGACCTAAGACAACAACATACCAAGGCAGCAACACATGACAACACAGCACGGTAGCAACACAACCTGACAACATGGTAGCAACACAACATGGTAGCAGAACAAAACATGGTACAAACATTATTGGGCAAAGACAACAATACATCACAAAGGGCAAGAAGACAACAATACATCACACAAAGCAGACGCAACTGTCAGTAAGAGTGTCCATGTGTCCATGAGTCTTTGAATGAAGAGATTGAGATAAAACTGTCCAGTTTGAGTTTGTTGCAGCTCGTTCCAGTCGCTAGATACTGTAGTTCATCTGTATCATTTACAGTGGGAAGCATAGAAGATTAATGGGCAGAACAAGCAAGGTGGGCAAAGCCAAGCACGAGCTAACGAGATCCTTTTGGCGAGTTGTAGCATGTATGGTGCTAGGTGCTTTGCTAACTGCTGACGCTAGATGCTAGCACAAGGTGCTAAAGCTAGGTGCTTTGCTAACTGCTAATGCGAGATGCTAGCACAAGGTGCTAAAGCTAGGTGCTTTGCTAACTGCTAATGCGAGATGCTAGCACAAGGTGCTAAAGCTAGGTGCTTTGCTAACTGCTAATGCGAGATGCTAGCACAAGGTGCTAAAGCTAGGTGGTTTGCTAACTGCTGATGCTAGATGCTACCAAAAGGTGCTAAGCTAGCTGCTCCACTCTCCCTCCCCTACCTCTCTCCCATTCATCTCCAAATTCCTCTCCTTCTCCCCTACTCTCCCATTCCTCTCAATCTCTCTCCCAAACCTATTTCCCTTTGACATTCCCTTTCTCATTTTCCCCCTCTTTCCCTATCTCTCGCTCTTTCACACTGCTTACCCATACCTCTCTTCCCCCCTCTCTTCTTCTACTTCTCTTGGTCCCCCTTCTCCCTGCTCTTCCTTTGTCTCTGCTACAGCTCACAATGCAGGGTGGCCAGCGTTGCAAAACCAAAAAGATGCAATTAAGTTGCGCTGTGAGTGTGCGTGTGACTTGGCAAACAGCACCACGCCCATTAAGGCAAAATTTTCCTTCCGTTTGTCTTAAAATATAGGGCCTAATCAAACACCAATCAGCCACACACTCCTGTGCCTTGTGTGTGTGTGTGTGTGTGCGTGTTCTACCCTGTAGAGCCCAAACGGACAGGAATGGACCGCTAATTAAATGTCCTCCACTTCTCCTCCTCTTGCTCCCCCTAAATTTGTTTTCTTACCGGTTTGCTTTTCCTTTGTGATCTGCAGGAAATTAAACAACCCTTACTGTTGATGGTGGGTCGAACTCAGGAATGCTACTGCTAAAGTACCAAATCTGATCCTCTTTGGAACTGGATAGAGAAGTACTAACTAGTACTACAGGAAATACTGGATAGGGAAGTACTAACAAGTACTATAGGAAATACTGGATAGAGAAGTACTAATAGGTACTATAGGAAATACTGGATAGGGAAGTACTAACAAGTACTACAGGAAATACTGGATAGAGAAGTACTAACTAGTACTACAGGAAATACTGGATAGAGAAGTACTAACTAGTACTACAGGAACTACTGGATTGAGAATTACTAACAAGTACTACAGGAAATACTGGATAGGGAAGTACTAACAAGTACTACAGGAAATACTTGGTATAGAAGTACTAATAGGTACTATAGGAAATACTGGATAGAGAAGTACTAATAGGTACTATAGGAAATACTGGATAGGGAAGTACTAACAAGTACTACAGGAAATGCTTGGTATAGAAGTACAAATAGGTACTATAGGAAATACTGGATAGAGAAGTACTAATAGGTACTATAGGAAATACTGGATAGGGAAGTACTAACTAGTACTACAGGAAATTCTGGATAGAGAAGTACTAACAAGTACTACAGGAACTACTGGATTGAGAATTACTAACAAGTACTACAGGAAATACTGGATAGGGAAGTACTAACTAGTACTACAGGAAATACTTGGTATAGAAGTACTAATAGGTACTATAGGAAATACTGGAGAAGTACTAATAGGTACTATAGGAAATACTGGATAGAGAAGTACTAACAAGTACTACAGGAAATACTAAAGAAAACCCCTTGGGGAATAGATACATATATCTCCCAGGCCGTTATGAGAGAATCATTGCTTCAACACCTGCATTGCTTGCTGTTTGGGGTTTTAGGCTGGGTTTCTGTACAGCACTTTGTGACATATGCTGATGTAAAAAGGGCTTTATAAATACATTTCATTGATTGATTGATTGATGGAATTAATATGAATAAATTGTCTTCCTCAGGTCCCTGGAGATGCCTCTGCAGTGTATTTATTAGTGGTGTTCATTTCCTTCCATGTGTGGCTGACAACACTAAAGAAGGAGCTACATGATTAACTGCTGGGACAATAACAACTGCTTGTACATCTAAAACATTTTTTAATCTAAAACATTTTTTAGAAACTTGTTTTCTTAGAGACTCTTACTTCCTCTGTCAGTACAAACCATATCTAGAGAGAAGAGATAGTGGGAACTGAGCTAGTTATTAGGGCTGTGACAGAAACTGAAGAACCGTGTCACTGATGGTTATGGACAAAGACCATCATGAAAATAAGATAACCGCCAAGACCGTTTAAATAGGCCTACATCAATTTAAGGATAGTTTTTTCTCATTTAGATAAACTTGACCATAACTTGACAATAAGTGATTGTTTTGCTAACTTAGTCTGTCGATTAAACTTTCTCCTCCTACTATCTCCTCCTCTTACCAACTGTCCTTTGATGCTCCAGCAGCTGATTGGCTAGATGTGGGGGTGTAGAGTGATGCTCCAGCAGCTGATTGGCTAGATGTGGGGGTGTAGAGTGATGCTCCAGCAGCTGATTGGCTAGTTGTGGGGGTGTAGAGTGATGCTCCAGCAGCTGATTGGCTAGATGTAGGGGTGTAGAGTGATGCTCCAGCAGCTGATTGGCTAGATGTGGGGGTGTAGAGTGATGCTCCAGCAGCTGATTGGCTAGATGTGGGGGTGTAGAGTGATGCTCCAGCAGCTGATTGGCTAGATGTGGGGGTGTAGAGTGATTCTCCAGCAGCTGATTGGCTACAGCGCTATAGCCTATGGCACAATCTTTGATGTTTGGACATTATTTTACATAATGCACGTATTCATTGCTTCCTAGTAAATACATAAATCTGTCTTCTTTTAAAAATGGTTGAATGTGTCTTCGTATTTGTTAATTATTCAACAGCAGTCAACAAGGTTGTTCTGGCTCTGAGGCTGATAATGCACTAATGTTGTGTCAAATGGACAATACACCAATCCTCTCCAATCTGGCATGGAATAATTTGATAAAGAATATTTTCTTAATTTATAGACTAATCAACGCTGATCAGGCCCGGGTCCTGGTCTGTGGCGGTCATGAAATGTTCACGGCAAATGGACAGTTACTTAACATGAACACATTTAGCATCTCCAAGCTTCCACACATATCCTACAAGCCACTGACGCAGACCTTTGGAACATCTACATTTTAAAAAGTCTAATAAATCCATGTAATATAGCCTACACCTTCACAATAAATCCATGTAATATAGCCTACACCTTCACAATAAATCCATGTAATATAGTCTACACCTTCACAATAAATCCATGTAATATAGCCTACACCTTCACAATAAATCCATGTAATATAGCCTATTGAGTACCAGGCAGTTAGCAAGTTTGGTAGACTACTAATGAACATCAGCAGCATCAGAGCTGGGAGAAGCCTAATTACCGTGACTAAATGGCCACGTGGAATTTGACTTCCGTCATGACTCGTGACCGCCGGTGTGGCGGTAATATGGTCACGTGACAGCCCTAGTCCTAGCTGATAAGCTGCCCTAGGCGAGACAAAACAACGCCCTCCTATCCCTGCTCCCAGGTAATATGGTCACGTGACAGCCCTAGTCCTAGCTGATAAGCTGCCCTAGGCGAGACAAAACAACGCCCTCCTATCCCTGCTCCCAGGTAATATGGTCACGTGACAGCCCTAGTCCAGCTGATAAGCTGCCCTAGGCGAGACAAAACAACGGCCTCCTATCCCTGCTCCCAGGTAATATGGTCACGTGACAGCCCTAGTCCGAGCTGATAAGCTGCCCTAGGCGAGACAAAACAATGCCCTCCTATCCCTGCTCCCAGGTAATATGGTCACGTGACAGCCCTAGTCCTAGCTGATAAGCTGCCCTAGGCGAGACAAATCAACGCCCTCCTATCCCTGCTCCCAGGTAATATGGTCACGTGACAGCCCTAGTCCTAGCTGATAAGCTGCCCTAGGCGAGACAAATCAACGCCCTCCTATCCCTGCTCCCAGGTAATATGGTCACGTGACAGCCCTAGTCCTAGCTGATAAGCTGCCCTAGGCGAGACAAATCAACGCCCTCCTATCCCTGCTCCCAGGTAATATGGTCACGTGACAGCCCTAGTCCTAGCTGATAAGCTGCCCTAGGCGAGACAAATCAACGCCCTCCTATCCCTGCTCCCAGGTAATATGGTCACGTGACAGCCCTAGTCCTAGCTGATAAGCTGCCCTAGGCGAGACAAAACAACGCCCTCCTATCCCTGCTCCCAGGTAATATGGTCACGTGACAGCCCTAGTCCTAGCTGGTAAGCTGCCCTAGGCGAGACAAATCAACGCCCTCCTATCCCTGCTCCCAGGTAATATGGTCAGGTGACAGCCCTAGTCCTAGCTGATAAGCTGCCCTAGGCGAGACAAAACAACGCCCTCCTATCCCTGCTCCCAGGTAATATGGTCACGTGACAGCCCTAGTCCTAGCTGATAAGCTGCCCTAGGCGAGACAAATCAACGCCCTCCTATCCCTGCTCCCAGGTAATATGGTCACGTGACAGCCCTAGTCCTAGCTGATAAGCTGCCCTAGGCGAGACAAAACAACGCCCTCCTATCCCTGCTCCCAGGTAATATTTATTTACAACATTCCCACCCTTAGGTATGTGTTATTCCATAGTTTTGATGTCTTCACTATTATCCTACAATGTAGAAAATAGTCAAAATAATATATAATATAATATATAATATAATATATAATATAATATATAATATAATATATAATATAATATATAAATATAATATATAATATAATATATAAATATAATATATAATATAATATATAAATATAATAATATAATAAATAATATAATAATAATAAATATTTTGACTGGTACTATATATATATATACACATTTTTTTATTTTTAACTTAACCTTTATTTAACTAGGTAAGTCAGTTAAGAACAAATTCTTATTTTCGATGACGGCCTAGGAACAGTGGGTTAACTGCCTGTTCAGGGGCAGAATGACAGATTTGTACCTTGTCAGCTCGGGGATTTGAACTTGCAACCTCTATGTGTGTGTGTGTGTGTGTGTGTGTGTGTGTATGTGGCTGGCAGAGACAGGCCCCTGGAAGCAATGGCCCCAAATCAGGCTCAGGTGTGTTGGGCCGGGCCGGGCCCCTGAGCAGCTCAGGCTCAATGACACCAGGGCCGTCACACACAGAGCAACCCAGCATGGAAGGGACTCTCACAGAGAGCAACAAACACACACAGGCGTAGCACGGTGGAGACCCAGAGAGAGAGAAGAGAAAACACAGGTTTTTTTCTTTTTTCTTTTCTCACCCCTCTTCTTCTCTCGCTCCCTCTCTTCTTCTCTCGCTCCCTCTCTTCTTCTCTCGCTCCCTCTCTTCTTTCGCTCCCTGTCTTCTTCTCTTTTACTTTCCCTCTCTTCTTCTCTCGCTCCCTCTCTTCTTTCGCTCCCTCTCTTCTTCTCTTTTACTTTCCCTCTCTTCTTCTCTCGCTCCCTCTTTTCTTCTCTCGCTCCCTCTCTTCTTCTCTCGCTCCCTCTCTTCTTCTTCTCTCGCTCCCTCTCTTCTTCTTCTCTCGCTCCCTCTCTGATTCTCTCGCTCCCTCTCTGATTCCCTCGCTCCCTCTCTGATTCCCTCGCTCTCTCTCTGATTCCCTCGCTCCCTCTCTGATTTTCTCGCTCCCTCTCTTCTTCTCTCGCTGCCTCTCTTTTGTCTCAAGTCCTTGGGGCTCCTTTATGCTCTCTTTAAATAGGGGCCCAACCAGGTCATTTTGTCTCTCCATTCAGCAGCGGGTCATTCCACCCAGGGACAGCTCACTTTGAGACCCATCCCACCATGAGCTTCCCTGTAACCATGGCAACACGCTCAGTGGGATCCCGGGGCCCTGAAACTGTGATTTGGTGTAGGACAACCAAGGCAGCGAGGGCCCAGAGAGGAGGAACGGAGAGGAGAGAGGCCCAGTGTAGAGAGAAGGGCCCAGTGTAGAGAGAAGGTCTGACTGTGAGAGAGAGGAGAGAGTCCCAGTGTAGAGAGAAGGCCTGAATGAGAGAGAGAGAGAGAGAGAGAGAGAGAGAGAGAGAGAGCGAGAGAGAGAGAGAGAGGCCCAGTGTAGAGAGAAGGCCTGACTGAGAGAGAGAGGAGAGAGGCCCAGTGTAGAGAGAAGGCCTAACTGAGAGAGAGAGAGAGAGAGAGAGAGAGAGAGAGAGAGAGAGAGAGAGAGAGAGAGGCGAGAGGCCCAGTGTAGAGAGAAGGCCTGACTGTGAGAGAGAGGAGAGAGAGAGAGGCCCAGTGTAGAGAGAAGGCCTGACTTTGAGAGACAGAGAGAGAAAGAGAGGCCCAGTGTAGAGAAAAGGCCTGACTGTGAGAGACAGAGAGAGAAAGAGAGGCCCAGTGTAGAGAAAAGGCCTGACTGTGAGAGAGGAGAGAGAGAGGCCCAGTGTATAGAGAAGGCCTGCCTGTGAGAGAAGAGAGAGAGAGAGAGAGAGAGAGAGGCCCAGTGTAGAGAGAAGGCCAGACTGTGAGAGAGAGAGGCCCAGTGTAGAAAAAAGGCCTGACTGTGAGAGAGAGAGAGAGAGAGAGAGAGAGAGAGAGAGAGAGAGAGAGAGAGAGAGAGAGAGAGAGAGAGGCCCAGTTTAGAGAGTTTAGAGAGAAGGCCTGACTGTGAGAGAGAGAGAGAGAGAGAGAGAGAGAGAGAGAGAGGCCCCGTGTAGAGAGAAGGTCTGACTATGAGAGAGAGAGAGAGGCCCAGTGTAGAGAGAAGGCCTGACTGTGAGAGAGCGAGAGAGAGAGAGGCCCAGTGTAGAGAGAAGGCCTGACTGTGTGAGAGAGAGAGAGAGAGAGAGAGAGGAGAGAGGCCCAGTGTAGAGAGAAGGCCTGACTGTGAGAGAGAGAGAGAGAGAGAGAGAGAGAGAGAGAGAGAGAGAGAGAGAGAGAGAGACCCTACCAGGAAGAGAAGCCAAGATAATATCAGCAAGTTGAGGCGTACACACACATGAAAGGAGAACCTAAGCGGCAGGCCTCACTCACGGTGGCAGGCAGCTCCACGCATCACAGGGTTTCTCTCCTCCCTCCTCCACCATCCTCCACCGCCCACTCAACCTACCCCTCCTCCCGCCTGTTCAACCTACCCCTCCTCCCGCCTGCCCGCTCAAACTACCCCTCCTCCCGCCCGCCCTCTCAACCTACCCACCTCCCGCCTGCTCAACTACCCCTACCTCCCGCCCACCCGCTCACCTACCCCTCCTCCCGCTCAACCTACCCCTCCCACCCGCCCGCTCAACCTACCCCTCCTCCCGCCCGCTCGCTCAACCTACCTCTCCTCCCGCCCGCTCAATCCTACCCTCCTCCCACCCGCCCGCTCAACTTACCCCTCCTCCCGCCCGCTCAACCTACCCCTCCTCCCGCTCGCTCAACCTACCCCTCCTCCCGCCCGCTCAACCTACCCCTCCTCCCATCCGCCCGCACAACTTACCCCTCCTCCCGCCCGTTCAACCTACCCCTCCTCCCGCTCGCACAACCTACCCTCCTCCGGCCCACTCAACCTACCCCTCCTCCCATCCGCCCGCTCCACCCGCCCGCTCAACCTACCCCTCATCCCGCCCGCTCAACCTACCCCTCCTCCCGCCCCACACCTACCCCTTCTCCCGCCCACCCGCTCAACCTACCCTCTCCCATCCGCCCCGCCTCAACTACCCCACCTCCCTCCCGCGCCGCCTCAAACCTACCCCCTCCTCCCACCCGCCCGCTCAACCTACCTCCTCCTCCCACCACCCGCCCGCTCAACCTACCCTCCTCCCGCCCGTTCAACCTACCCCTCCCCCCTCCCGCCCGCTCAACCTACCACTCCTCCCGCCCGCCTCAACCTACCCCACCTCCCGCCCCGCTCAACCTACCCCTCCTCCCCGCCCGCTCGCTCAACCTACCTCTCCTCCGCCCGCCCGCTCAACCTACCCCTCCTCCACCCGCCCGCTCACTTACCCCTCCTCCGCGCCCGCTCAACTTACCCCTCCTCCGCTCGCTCCAACCTACCCTCCTCCCGCCCGCTCAACCTACCCCTCCTCCACCCGCCCTGCTCAACCTACCCCTCCTCCCACCCGCCCGCTCAAACGATGACCCCTCCTCCGCCCGCCCGCTCAACTACCCCTACTCCCTCCCTCCCGCCCGCTCAAACCTACCCCTCCTCCCGCCTGCCTCAAACTACCCCTCCTCCCGCCCGCTCAACCTACCCCTCCTCCCACCCGCCTGCTCAACCTACCCCTCCTCTCACCCGCCCGCTCAACCTACCCCTCCTCCCGCCCGCCCGCTCAACCTACCCCCACCTCCCTCCCGCCCGCTCAACCTACCCCTCCTCCCACCCGCCCGCTCAACCTACCCCACCTCCCGCCCGCTAAACCTACCCCTCCTCCCGCCCGCCCGCTCAACCTACCCCTCCTCCCGCCCGCTCAACCTACCCCTCCTCCCGCCCGCTCAAACTACCCCTCCTCCCGCCCGCTCAACCTACCCCTCCTCCCGCCCGCCTGCTCAACCTACCCCTCCTCCCGCCCGCCCGCTCAACCTACCCCTCCTCCCGCCCGCCCGCCTCAACCTACCCCACCTCCCTCCCGCCCGCTCAACCTACCCCTCCTCCCGCCCGCTCAACCTACCCCACCTCCCGCCCGCTCAACCTACCCCTCCTCCCGCCCGCTCAACCTACCCCTCCTCCCGCCCGCTCAACCTACCCCTCCTCCCGCCTACTCAACCTACCCCTCCTCCCGCCCGCCCGCTCAAACTACCCCTCCTCCCGCCCGCCCTCTCAAACTACCCCTCCTCTCGCCAGCTCAACCTACCTACCCAACTGTATTTGGACATTTTCATCAGCCAGTATTGTTCTCCACATAATAAATCCTAAATAAAGTGTACAAAACAACAGAGAGGCTACATAACAGTTCAGCCAGAATGGACCTAACAAAACACCACAGTCGCTGTTTAACACCTTTCTCTGTGTAGCAGAAGGACCACGCTGGCATGGCCTGAAACAGACAGACCTTTCCCAGGTCAGGGTGTCCAGAGTTTACACAACTGCCTAGACAGTTGGTGTGTGTGGCCAGCAGACTTACACTCATCTGTCTGTTGACATCTTTCCCTTTCTTGCAGGTCTCTCCGCCCCCTTCCCTCTCTCTGCCCCATCCCTCTCTCTCTCTCTCCCTCACTCTCTCTGCCCCATCCCTCTCTCTCTCACTCTCTCTGCCCCATCCATCTCTCTCACTCTCACTCTCTCAATTCAATTCAATTCAATTCAATTCAAGGGCTTTATTGGCATGGGAAACATGTGTTAACATTGCCAAAGCAAGTGAGGTAGACAACATACAAAGTGAATATATAAAGTGAAAAACAACAAAAATTAACAGTAAACATTACACATACAGAAGTTTCAAAACAGTAAAGACATTACAAATGTCATATTATATATATATACAGTGTTCTAACAATGTACAAATGGATAAAGGACACAAGATAAAATAAATAAGCATAAATATGGGTTGTATTTACAATGGTGTTTGTTCTTCACTGGTTGCCCTTTTCTCGTGGCAACAGGTCACAAATCTTGCTGCTGTGATGGCACACTGTGGAATTTCACCCAGTAGATATGGGAGTTTTTCAAAATTGGATTTGTTTTCGAATTCTTTGTGGATCTGTGTAATCTGAGGGAAATATGTCTCTCTAATATGGTCATACATTGGGCAGGAGGTTAGGAAGTGCAGCTCAGTTTCCACCTTATTTTGTGGGCAGTGAGCACATAGCCTGTCTTCTCTTGAGAGCCAAGTCTGCCTACGGCGGCCTTTCTCAATAGCAAGGCTATGCTCACTGAGTCTGTACATAGTTAAGGCTTTCCTTAATTTTGGGTCAGTCACAGTGGTCAGGTATTGTGCCGCTGTGTACTCTCTGTGTAGGGCCAAATAGCATTCTAGTTTGCTCTGTTTTTTTGTTAATTCTTTCCAATGTGTTAAGTAGTTATCTTTTTGTTTTCTCATGATTTGGTTGGGTCTAATTGTGCTGCTGTCCTGGGGCTCTGTAGTGTGTGTTTGTGTTTGTGAACAGAGCCCCAGGACCAGCTTGCTTAGGGGACTCTTCTCCAGGTTCATCTCTCTGTAGGTGATGGCTTTGTTATGGAAGGTTTGTGAATCGCTTCCTTTTAGGTGGTTGTAGAATTTAACAGCTCTTTTCTGGATTTTGATAATTAGTGGGTATCGGCCTAATTCTGCTCTGCATGCATTATTTGGTGTTCTACGTTGTACACGGAGGATATTTTTGCAGAATTCTGCGTGCAGAGTCTCAATTTGGTGTTTGTCCCATTTTGTGAAGTCTTGGTTGGTGAGCGGACCCCAGACCTCACAACCATAAAGGGCAATGGGCTCTATGACTGATTCAAGTATTTTTTGCCAGATCCTAGTTGGTATGTTGAAATTTATGTTTCTTTTGATGGCATAGAATGCCCTTCTTGCCTTGTCTCTCAGATCGTTCACAGCTTTGTGGAAGTTACCTGTGGTGCTGATGTTTAGGCCAAGGTATGTATAGTTTTTTGTGTGCTCTAGGGCAACAGTGTCTAGATGGAATTTGTATTTGTGGTCCTGGTGACTGGACCTTTTTTGGAACACCATTATTTTGGTCTTACTGAGATTTACTGTCAGGGCCCAGGTCTGACAGAATCTGTGCATAAGATCTAGGTGCTGCTGTAGGCCCTCCTTGGTTGGTGACAGAAGCACCAGATCATCAGCAAACAGCAGACATTTGACTTCGGATTCTAGCAGGGGGAGGCCGGGTGCTGCAGACTTTTCTAGTGCCCTCGCCAATTCGTTGATATATATGTTGAAGAGGGTGGGGCTTAAGCTGCATCCCTGTCTAACCCCACGACCCTGTGTGAAGAAATGTGTGTGTTTTTTGCCAATTTTAACCGCACACTTGTTGTTTGTGTACATGGATTTTATAATGTCGTATGTTTTACCCCCAACACCACTTTCCATCAGTTTGTATAGCAGACCCTCATGCCAGATTGAGTCGAAGGCTTTTTTGAAATCAACAAAGCATGAGAAGACTTTGCCTTTGTTTTGGTTTGTTTGATTGTCAATTAGGGTGTGCAGGGTGAATACATGGTCTGTTGTACGGTAATTTGGTAAAAAGCCAATTTGACATTTGCTCAGTACATTGTTTTCATTGAGGAAATGTACGAGTCTGCTGTTAATAATAGTGCAGAGGATTTTCCCAAGGTTGCTGTTGACGCATATTCCACGGTAGTTATTGGGGTCAAATTTGTCTCCTCTTTTGTGGATTGGGGTGATCAGTCCTTGGTTCCAAATATTGGGGAAGATGCCAGAGCTAAGTATGATGTCTCTCTCTCTCTCTCTCTCTGCCCCATCTCTCTCTGTCCCATCTCTCTCTGCCCCATCTCTCTCTGCCCCATCTCTCTCTGCCCCCTCTCTCTCTATCATCCATCCCTCTCTTTATCTCTCTCTCTCTCTCTCTGCCCCATCCACATCTCCCCCATCCACCTCTCTCTCTCTCTGCCCCATCCACCTATCTCTCTCTATCTCTCTCTCAAGACAGGGCACCCATCCAAAAGATACTTAGCAGTAAGAAGGTGCAGCTGTTAACTGAGCTCCATACAGCAGGCTGTGCCAACAGGGAGAGAGGGGCAGAGACAGAGAGGAATGGAGAGTAGAACCCCATGCAGGCTCTGCCAACAGAGAGAGAGAGGCAGAGAGGAATGGAGAGGAGAACCCCATGCAGGCTCTGCCAACAGAGAGAGAGGGGCAGAGACATAGAGGAATGGAGAGGAGAACCCCATGCAGGCTCTGCCAACAGAGAGAGAGGGGCAGAGACAGAGAGGAATGGAGAGGAGAACCCCATGCAGGCTCTGCCAACAGAGAGAGAGGGGCAGAGACAGAGAGGAATGGAGAGGAGAACCCCATGCAGGCTCTGCCAACAGAGAGAGAGAGGCAGAGAGGAATGGAGAGGAGAACCCCATGCAGGCTCTGCCAACAGAGAGAGAGGGGCAGAGACATAGAGGAATGGAGAGGAGAACCCCATGCAGGCTCTGCCAACAGAGAGAGAGGGGCAGAGACATAGAGGAATGGAGAGGAGAACCCCATGCAGGCTCTGCCAACAGAGAGAGAGGGGCAGAGAGGAATGGAGAGGAGAACCCCATGCAGGCTCTGCCCAACAGAGAGAGAGGGGCAGAGACATAGAGGAATGGAGAGGAGAACCCCATGCAGGCTCTGCCAACAGAGAGAGAGGGGCAGAGACAGAGAGGAATGGAGAGGAGAACCCCATGCAGGCTCTGCCAACAGAGAGAGAGGGGCAGAGAGGAATGGAGAGGAGAACCCCATGCAGGCTCTGCCAACAGAGAGAGAGAGGCAGAGAGGAATGGAGAGGAGAACCCCATGCAGGCTCTGCCAACAGAGAGAGAGGGGCAGAGACATAGAGGAATGGAGAGGAGAACCCCATGCAGGCTCTGCCAACAGAGAGAGAGGGGCAGAGAGAGAGAGGAATGGAGAGGAGAACCCCATGCAGGCTCTGCCAACAGAGAGAGAGGGGCAGAGAGGAATGGAGAGGAGAACCCCATGCAGGCTCTGCCAACAGAGAGAGAGAGGCAGAGAGGAATGGAGAGGAGAACCCCATGCAGGCTCTGCCAACAGAGAGAGAGGGGCAGAGACATAGAGGAATGGAGAGGAGAACCCCATGCAGGCTCTGCCAACAGAGAGAGAGGGGCAGAGAGGAATGGAGAGGAGAACCCCATGCAGGCTCTGCCAACAGAGAGAGAGGGGCAGAGACAGAGAGGAATGGAGAGGAGAACCCCATGCAGGCTCTGCCAACAGAGAGAGAGGGGCAGAGACATAGAGGAATGGAGAGGAGAACCCCATGCAGGCTCTGCCAACAGAGAGAGAGGGGCAGAGAGGAATGGAGAGGAGAACCCCATGCAGGCTCTGCCAACAGAGAGAGAGAGGCAGAGAGGAATGGAGAGGAGAACCTCATGCAGGCTCTGCCAACAGAGAGAGAGAGGCAGAGAGGAATGGAGAGGAGAACCCCATGCAGGCTCTGCCAACAGAGAGAGAGGGGCAGAGACATAGAGGAATGGAGAGGAGAACCCCATGCAGGCTCTGCCAACAGAGAGAGAGAGGCAGAGAGGCATGGAGAGGAGAACTTCATGCAGGCCGTGCCAACAGAGGGGCAGAACAAGAGACAGACAGGGGAGGCTGCTAGCTAGGCACTATTAACTGGGGAGGATCTATACCCTGGAATAAATAAAATACTTCACATGACTTCAATCGTGTGAGGAGAGGGGCTCCAGCACAGGTTGTCTGAGAGGTGTCATAGTAGCTGGCCATATTCCTCAGCCTTGCAGCCGGCAACAGGTTCATAGATTACATCTGTGTTCTTGTAAGGGCAGAGTAGAGTACATGGCCCATATCAGTGTGTGTTTGCGTGTGTGTGGGGTGGGGGAGGGGGGGTTGGAGAACATGAAAAGGCTATGAGGGGAAATCAGACGGACTCGTATTCTGACACAAACCACCCTTGTTGACATTATTGTTGTTAGGCATTTTTATTCTGACACAAACCACCCTTGTTGACATTATTGTTGTTAGGCATTTTTATTCTGACACAAACCACCCTTGTTGACATTATTGTTGTTAGACATTTTTATTCTGACACAAACCACCCTTGTTGACATTATTGTTGTTAGGCATTTTTATTCTGACACCCGTTACTATTTTTGTACTATGCACTTCTTATTTTATTCTACTGAATGAAAAGTTGGTTAGGGGTGATGTCATGATGTTATGATGTCATGATGTCATGGGAAAAAGGGATGAGGAGGAGGAGGAGGGTTGAAACGGAGAGAGCGAAAGCACTCATTCCGGTCGGGGACAATGTGGCCGTCAACCGCAGCCCAAGCACCTCACCAATAATCTGGTGATTCTGTCCCCAACCAAGGAGCGCCGACAACAGCACCTAGATCTTGTAGGTTCTGTCAGACCTGGGCCCTGACAGTAAATCTCAGTAAGTTAAATAATGCTGTTCCAAAAAAAGTCCACAACTACAAATTCCATCTAGACACTGTTACTCTGGAGCACACAAAAAACCATACATACCAAGCTGTGAACGATCTGAGAGACAAGGCAAGAACAGCCTTCAACATCATCAAAAGGAACATACAATTCGACCTCCCAATTAGGATCTGGCTAAAATACGTTAATCAGTTGGAGAACCTATTGCCCTTTATGGTTGTGAGATCTGGGGTCCGCCCACCAACCAAGACTTCACAAAATGGGACCAACAACAAATTAAGATTCTGCATGCAGTTCTGCCAAAATAATCTCTGTGTACAGCGTAGAACACCAAATAATGAATGCAGAGGAGAATTAGGATGATACCTGCTAATGATCAAAATCCAGAAAAGAGCTGTTAAATTCCTTCAACCACCTAAAAGAAAGTGATTCCCAAGCCTCCAATAACAAAGCCATAACCGGTCAGGGAGAGATTAACCTGGAGAAGAGTCCCCTAAGCAAGCTGGTCCTGGGCATCCGTTCACAAACACAGACCCCACAGAGTCCCAGGACAGCAGCACAATTAGATCCAACCAAATCATGAGAAAACAAAAATATATTTTTTTCTTGACACATTGGGAAGAATTAACAAAAAAAACAGAGCAACTAGAATTATATTTGGCCCTAAACAAAGGGTACACAGTGACAGAATACCTGACCACTGGGACTGACCCAAACTCAAGGACAGCTATGACTATGTACAGACTCAGTGAGTAAAGCCTTGCTATTGAAAAAGGCTGCCGTAGGCAGACATGGCTCTCAAGAGAAGACAGGCTATATGCTCACTGCCCACAAAAGGAGGTGGAAACTGAGCTGCACTTCCTAACCTCCTGCCAAATGTATGACATATTAGAGACACGTATTTCCCTCAGACTCGTTTCAGGAAACTAGGCATATGTCGCGTGTCGCTATTTTACAGGAGAGCAATTTGAACATAATTATAAATTTTAATTATAATTAAAATTATAAAATGTAATTCTAAAAAAAATAATAATAATTTAGCAGAAATGCCTTCTGGAACACGTGAACTTTCATGTGCCTTAAATAATAAACTTGTATTCCATCTGTAAATACGAATACAATTGTTAAATTACTATCTTAGTTGGTTTAGCCACGGAAAAAGTCAGCAACCTTCCCGCTAGTCATGATTGGCTGAGTTAATGAGTGGGCTGGACATGCCAAGAGATGATTTTGGATTGGTCTGCCACGTAGCACGCTTCTGTCTATAACATGAGCTGGTCAGTATGTGTAGGTAATCCTTTGTAACGTAGCATTTTTGAAGGATATCACGTAGTAAAACTGCATGTGTTGCTCTCCACTTTCTGGAAGACCGACTTTTGAAATCAGTGGAAGCAGAGTACGATAGCTAAGGAGATGGAGAGAATTCTGCCGTTTGATTGCAAATATGCAGACAAAGTTGAAAAGAGAACACACAGAAGGCTTTTGTATGAAACACCTCTCTCCGGATTACATCTTCAAACTAAGGGCAACCATGGCATCCGTGACAGAGAGGGAGAAGCGTCCATCCATGTATACGGGTGAGCGAGTCTAGCTAGCTACATTTTCAGATATTACATGTTTCTAATTTTGTCAGAAAGTAGTTTCATTTCAAGTTAATGTGTACTGTTAGATAGCTAGCTAATGTTAGCTGGCTAGATCGCTGGCTAACGTTACATGTATGATCTGTGTAGTAATATTATTATTAGTATTTCAGTGCCATTTGCTTTGCTAGTTATAGCCTAATGTTAGCTAGCTAACATTGAACTGGTTGGTTAGCTACCTGCAGATTCATGCAGGTAGTAACATCATGAGCTGGGATTGCTTAGTTCATTGCTTCATTGCTTAGCTAGCTAGCTATATGTCTTAACAAAAGACTCCACTATGCAAGTAGCCATTTCAATAGAATGTTCATGATGTCACTGCGACAACTGTCGATAGACGTAGCTGGTAAATTCGCTCTGGCTATCTACTCCGATTTCAGGGCACTCTCATCTGAATGTGCCAAAGCGCAGAATAACAGACGAATTTACGAATGCTCAACACCTGTTGATTATGACCGGTGTCAGTAAATGTTGGCAATTAACAAGCTAGCCAACGTTAGCCAGTTAGCTTGGGGGCTTGACTGAGTTTGTTAGGTCAGAATGCTCGGATCAACTCCTCAGCCAGAGTGCCCAGTGTGCGCACGCTCTGACTCTGACAACACTCTGTGTTTACGAACACCCCGAGCACACTCTAGCACTCCAGATTAAATAGTATAAACCAGTCTTTGGTTGTTTAGTAGATGGCCTCGAATGTGAATCCTTAAAGAGATGGGCTGGGCTAAAGCTTAAGAGGGTATGAACGATGCTGAATGGATGTAGACAAAGAAGAGCTCTCCAGTAGGTACCAAAACATTCAAAGGACATTTTTTCAAAAGTGAAAAACAAAAACAACTTTCAAAGCAGAATTACTTTCTCATTGTTCCTCAAATGTAGTGTATGATATACAATATACAGTCATGTACAAAAACACCATTTCAAATTTTGTTACATGAGACCGAATCCAATTTGGATACCACAAGAAAAGGGCAACCAGTGAAGAACAAACACCATTGTAAATACAACCCATATTTATGCTTATTTATTTTCTCTTTTGTACTTGAACTATTTGCACATCGTTACAACACTGTATATACATAATATGACATTTGAAATGTATTCTTACTTTTGTGTGTGTAATGTTTACTGTTCATATTTGTTTATTTCACTTTTGTTTATTAATATTTCACTTGCTTTGGTAATGTAAACATGTTTCCCATGCCAATAAAGCCCCTTGAATTGAATTAGAGAGAGAGCGAGAGCGAGAGAGAGGAGGAAGGGAGTACCAGGGAGTTAGGAACATATACCCCAGCCAGGCTAGTTAGGACTGGAATACACAACGTAATCCCAGATACGGTTTAACACTAATACACAACGTAATCCCAGATACGGTTTAACACTAATACACAACACTTTACAGAAACACAAACTTACTGTGCGTTAACTCTCTAGTCTACACAAATAACAGGTTACAGCTCTCTAGTCTACACAAATAACAGGTTACATCTCTCTAGTCTACACAAATAACAGGTTACAGCTCTCTAGTCTACACAAATAACAGGTTACAACTCTCTAGTCTACACAAATAACAGGTTACAACTCTCTAGTCTACACAAATAACAGGTTACAGCTCTCTAGTCTACACAAATAACAGGTTACAACTCTCTAGTCTACACAAATAACAGGTTACAACTCTCTAGTCTACACAAATAACAGGTATAGTTACAGATCTCTAGTCTACACAAATAACAGGTTACAACTCTCTAGTCTACACAAATAACAGGTTACAACTCTCTAGTCTACACAAATAACAGGTTACAGCTCTCTAGTCTACACAAATAACAGGTATAGTTACAGCTCTCTAGTCTACACAAATAACAGGTATAGTTACAGCTCTCTAGTCTACACAAATAACAGGTTACAACTCTCTAGTCTACACAAATAACAGGTATAGTTACAGCTCTCTAGTCTACACAAATAACAGGTTACAGCTCTCTAGTCTACACAAATAACAGGTTACATCTCTCTAGTCTACACAAATAACAGGTTACAGCTCTCTAGTCTACACAAATAACAGGTTACAGCTCTCTAGTCTACACAAATAACAGGTTACAACTCTCTAGTCTACACAAATAACAGGTTACAGCTCTCTAGTCTACACAAATAACAGGTTACAACTCTCTAGTCTACACAAATAACAGGTTACAGCTCTCTAGTCTACACAAATAACAGGTTACAGCTCTCTAGTCTACACAAATAACAGGTTACAGCTCTCTAGTCTACACAAATAACAGGTATAGTTACAGCTCTCTAGTCTACACAAATAACAGGTTACAGCTCTCTAGTCTACACAAATAACAGGTTACAGCTCTCTAGTCTACACAAATAACAGGTTACAACTCTCTAGTCTACACAAATAACAGGTTACAGCTCTCTAGTCTACACAAATAACAGGTTACAACTCTCTAGTCTACACAAATAACAGGTTACAGCTCTCTAGTCTACACAAATAACAGGTTACAGCTCTCTAGTCTACACAAATAACAGGTTACAGCTCTCTAGTCTACACAAATAACAGGTATAGTTACAGCTCTCTAGTCTACACAAATAACAGGTTACAGCTCTCTAGTCTACACAAATAACAGGTTACAGCTCTCTAGTCTACACAAATAACAGGTTACAACTCTCTAGTCTACACAAATAACAGGTTACAGCTCTCTAGTCTACACAAATAACAGGTTACAACTCTCTAGTCTACACAAATAACAGGTTACAGCTCTCTAGTCTACACAAATAACAGGTTACAACTCTCTAGTCTACACAAATAACAGGTTACAGCTCTCTAGTCTACACAAATAACAGGTTACAACTCTCTAGTCTACACAAATAACAGGTTACAGCTCTCTAGTCTACACAAATAACAGGTTACAGCTCTCTAGTCTACACAAATAACAGGTTTGGTTACAGCTCTCTAGTCTACACAAATAACAGGTTACAGCTCTCTAGTCTACACAAATAACAGGTTACAGCTCTCTAGTCTACACAAATAACAGGTTTGGTTACAGCTCTCTAGTCTACACAAATAACAGGTTACAGCTCTCTAGTCTACACAAATAACAGGTTACAACTCTCTAGTCTACACAAATAACAGGTATAGTTACAGCTCTCTAGTCTACACAAATAACAGGTTACAGCTCTCTAGTCTACACAAATAACAGGTTACAGCTCTCTAGTCTACACAAATAACAGGTTACAACTCTCTAGTCTACACAAATAACAGGTTACAACTCTCTAGTCTACACAAATAACAGGTTACAGCTCTCTAGTCTACACAAATAACAGGTTACATCTCTCTAGTCTACACAAATAACAGGTTACAGCTCTCTAGTCTACACAAATAACAGGTTACAGCTCTCTAGTCTACACAAATAACAGGTTACAACTCTCTAGTCTACACAAATAACAGGTTACAGCTCTCTAGTCTACACAAATAACAGGTATAGTTACAGCTCTCTAGTCTACACAAATAACAGGTTACAACTCTCTAGTCTACACAAATAACAGGTTACAACTCTCTAGTCTACACAAATAACAGGTTACAACTCTCTAGTCTACACAAATAACAGGTTACAGCTCTCTAGTCTACACAAATAACAGGTATAGTTACAGCTCTCTAGTCTACACAAATAACAGGTTACAGCTCTCTAGTCTACACAAATAACAGGTTACAGCTCTCTAGTCTACACAAATAACAGGTTACAGCTCTCTAGTCTACACAAATAACAGGTTACAGCTCTCTAGTCTACACAAATAACAGGTTACAACTCTCTAGTCTACACAAATAACAGGTTACAGCTCTCTAGTCTACACAAATAACAGGTTACAGCTCTCTAGTCTACACAAATAACAGGTATAGTTACAGCTCTCTAGACAAAACTAGTTCTTCACACAACATGTGTAAATGCACAGCACAATGGCCATCTACAATGCTCCAAAAACAACTTTTCCACAGATACCTGCAACTACAACACAAGGGAGGACCCAATCTTCCATTGCATCCTTGTTTCCCTGCTCTAGAGGGGGGCCCCTGTGTGTGTTGCACGCAGGAGGGAGGCAACTGTGGGGAGTCACAGGTCAACAGCTCTGCTGCTCTCACAGGAACCAGACAGGAAGAACCGGAAAAAACTGTTTGCATATATGTGACAAGACACCGCTTTGGTGTGGAGGCCAGCTCCCCCCTCCTTCCACCCTCCCTGCCTTCTCTCCATCCTCTTGTTCCTGCACACGTTCCTCTCATTCCTGCCTTCTCTTCCTCAAACCTGCCTCTGATGCTGGGTCAGCTACAGTACAATTAGTTTGTAGTCCCCGGCTGCTATGTTTTTCATTTCAGTAGAAAATGTAGGAGGTTGGTATTAGTAGGGTTAAATTCAGCCTTCATTGAGATTCTGGAAATGGAACTGGAATTAAGATAGCAGCCAGGTCCAACACTGGGTGGAGAAGTGTGTAGAAAACAGAGACAGAGAGAGAGAGGGTGGGGAAGAGAGAGAGAGATAGAGGGTGGGGAAGAGAGAGAGAGAGAGAGAGAGAGAGGAAGAGAGAGAGAGGGTGGGGAAGAGAGAGAGAGAGGGTGGGGAAGAGAGAGAGAGAGAGAGATAGAGGGTGGGGAAGAGAGAGAGAGAGAGAGAGAGATAGAGGGTGGGGAAGAGAGAGAGATAGAGGGTGGGGAAGAGAGAGAGATAGAGGGTGGGGAAGAGAGAGAGAGAGAGAGAGAGGAGAGAGAGCGAGAGAGAGAGAGAGAGAGAGAGAGAGAGAGAGAGAGAGGGTGGGGAATAGAGAGAGAAAAGGGGTGGGAGAGAGAGAGAGAGAGAGAGAGAGAGGGGGGAAGAGAGAGAGAGAGGGGTAGGGAAAAGAGAGAGAGAGTGTGTGGGGTGGGGAAGAGAGAGAGAGAGAGAGTGGGGAAGAGAGAGAGAGAGAGAGAGAGAGAGAGGGGGGGAGAGGGGGGGGGGGAGTTGGGCCTGGGAGTTCAGATATAGGGGGCAGGCTGAGAAGGGGGATATACAGGGGGAGGCTAGATTGGGCGAGGCAGGGTAGCTTTGGATGTGGTGTTGCGAGGGGGGTATCTCAGCTGTGTCTGAGCCTAGCAGGGATTACAGTCTGTGGCTTGGCTGGCAGGGGCTCTCTGGGCTGTGTCTGGATGAAAGTCCGGCTGTAATACAGTACAGTAATGGCTGGCTCTGGGAACACTACGGGCCCCCAGCTGTGCCTGGGCTCTTCCTGGGTCTGGTCTGCCATCCAACAATGGAGAGGCTTCCCCATCTCCTCTCCACACTAATTATAGCCCAGCAGTGTCTACTCTATCTAAAAACAAACCACGCAGCCGTGGTACCTCCTCGTTTCCCTCCTTTTCCCCTCGTTTCCCTCCTTTTCTCCTCCTCGTTTCGTCCCTTTCTCCTCCTCGTTTCCCTCCTTTTCTCCTCCTCATTTCGTCCCTTTCTCCTCCTCGTTTCCCTCTTTTTCTCCTCCTCGTTTCGTCCCTTTCTCCTCCTCGTTTCCCTCCTTTCAACTCCTTGCTTTCCTGTCCACTCTAATGGGGGGATGGATGCTGTCACTTGGGGCACTTTCACAACATATCCCTCTGATGGGGGGGGGGGGGGGCACAGCTCTGCTGGATGGGCTCTGCTCTTTCACCAAACTAAAACAATATCCCCCAAATCCAACATGGCCGCCTGCCCTCCATAGAGAAAAGATCATTCAGATCCCTGTGATGCCCCGAAGTATCAGCTCAGCAGCACTCCAGTCGAGGCCTCACTGCTGTACAGTACAGTATATCAAACACTTGACCTAATCAAACACTTGACCTAATCAAACACTTGACCTAATCAAACACTTGACCTAATCAAACACTTGACCTAATCAAACACTTGACCTAATCAAACACTTGACCTAATCAAACACTTGGCCTAATCAACACTTGGCCTAATCAAACACTTGACCTAATCAAACACTTGACCTAATCAAACACTTGACTACCACGTCGACGACAGCAAACACTTGGTCACAGTGGTCACTTTCAGAGAGGAGGAAGGAACCTATTGTGCAACACTACGTTCTATTCCTGATGTAAAGTACAAGATGCTTCGAGTGATTGAGTGCTTCTGTTTTAGCATTACCATGAGTTCAGCTTCCAGCCCTGTGTTGCGTGTTCTGTTCTTTTCTGTTCTTTCTGCCTTACTCACAAGCTAGCGCCGAGCGGCTAACCAACCTCTAACCGCGGCCCTCCAGAGAAAGTGCCCATCCATAAGCATGTCTATACGGCTCTCCTTCAACGGCTGCCCTCTTCCTGTCACTGGCAAGGACAGGCCAGGTGGTGTCCAGGACAATGAGACCATAGTCTCCCCCTGTCCCTCGGGGAAAAGTGGTATGTTCCATTAGGATGGACACTTAATTAAAGCCATGATAAAAATACCACTCTGGACTCCAGAGGGGGGTCTGGGGAGGGGTAAAGAGACGACAGGAGGGGGGTCTGGAGGAGGGGTAAGAGGGTAAAGAGACAGAGGGGGGTCTGGGGGGAGGGGTAAAGAGAAAGAGGGGGGTCTGGGGGGGGGTAAAGAGACAGAGGGGGGTCTGGGGGGAGGGGTAAAGAGACAGAGGGGGGTCTGGGGGAGGGGTAAAGAGACAGAGGGGGAGCTGGGGGAGGGGTAAAGAGACAGAGGGGGGTCTGGGGGAGGGGTAAAGAGACAGAGGGGGGTCTGGGGGAGGGGTAAAGAGACAGAGGGGGGTCTTGGGGGAGGGGTAAAGAGACAGAGGGGGGTCTGGGGGAGGGGTAAAGAGACAGAGGAGGGTCTGGGGGAGGGGTAAAGAGACAGAGGGGTCTTGGGGGAGGGGTAAAGAGACGAGGGGGGTCTGGGGAGGGGTAAAGAGACAGAGGGTGGTCTGGGGGAGGGGTAAGAGACAGAGGGGGTCTGGGGAGGGGTAAAGAGACAGAGGGGGGTCTGGGGGAGGGTAAAGAGACAGAGGGGGGTCTGGGGGAGGGGTAAAGAGACAGAGGGGGGTCGGGGAGGGGTAAAGAGACAGAGGGGGGTCTGGGGAGGGTAAAGAGAACAGAGGGGGGTCTGGGGAGGGGTAAAGAGACAGAGGGGGTCTGGGGGGGGTAAAGAGACAGAGGGGGCTGGGGAGGGTAAAGAGACAGAGGGGGGTCTGGGGGAGGGGTAAAGAGACAGAGGGGGGTCTGGGGGAGGGGTAAAGAGACAGAGGGGTGGAAGGGAGAGGGGTAAAGAGACAGAGGGGGGTCTGGGGGAGGGGTAAAGAGACAGAGGGGTGGAAGGGAGAGGGGTAAGAGACAGAGGGGTGGAAGGGAGAGGGGTAAAGAGACAGAGGGGTGGAAGGGAGAGGGTAAAGAGACAAGGGGGTCTGGGGGAGGGTAAAGAGACAGAGGGGGGTCTGGAGGGGTAAAGAGACAGAGGGGTGGGAAGGGAGGGGGGTAAAGAGACAGAGGGGGTCTGGGGAGGGGTAAAGCGACAGAGGGGGGCTGGGGGGAGGGGTAAAGAGACAGAGGGGGGTCTGGGGGAGGGGTAAGAGACAGAGGAGGGTCTGGGGGAGGGGTAAAGAGACAGAGGGGGGTCTGGGGGAGGGGTAAAGAGACGAGGGGGGTCTGGGGAGGGGTAAAGAGACAGAGGGTGGTCTGGGGGAGGGGTAAAGAGACAGAGGGGGGGTCTGGGGGAGGGGTAAAGAGACAGAGGGGG